>NW_006293523.1:219206-228611 GCF_000327345.1 Myotis davidii | reverse complement strand
ATCATCTGTTAACATGGCAAACAGTTTTGCAACCTCAGTTTCTTAATGATTTTCCCCTTCTCCCTGAATGGACCTTTTCGTCCTCCTGGCATTGGATCTATAGTACATTCTGTTAGGAAGAGTTAACAGCAGGCATGAAATATCCTCAAAGCAAATACAACAGAAATGTGGCTTCTGCACTCAGAGTTCACACTCTTCTGGGCGGAAACAGGTATGGGCAGCTAAATCAATAATAACAATAAGAAAAATACTTATATCATTTTTTGATGTAAAACAGATATTTATGCAGTTGATTCTAGAAAGAAACTTCTTTGAATAATATTTTTTGTGGTCTAGCTTCCCATGCTTTAAAATTTTAGGCATTTAATTAAAATGCATTAAAAATATATTGCCTATTTAGTACTGATTGGACCCTTTTAAAAATTATTAACTAAAATCTTAGCTAACACCACATTCCTGAAATTTCTCTGAGGTAAATGGTGAGAACCAAGACCTCAGCTCAGGGGCTGAACTATGCCTACTGGCCCCTTGGTACCTGTTCTCAATGGCTGGCTCCGTAGAGGCAATGGGCTCCCCAGGGGAAATGTCCTCTCCATACCCACCACTTCCTAGTCCCTCTCACATGTATCTCACAACTCTTTAACAAGGCCTTTGGGATGACTCATTAGAAGGGAAAATTGTTAACCTACATTGTTCTCAAGCAAGGTTAATTCAAAAGTTATCTGAAATATGAGCATTTGCCATATATATTAAAATGAAAGTCCACTGGGTAAGAATTTATGGGCTTCACTGTCAAAGAGACAGAATAATTATAACAGTAATAATAAAAGAAACTTCTGAATTCTTACCATGTATCAGTACTGTGCATTTCCACAAGTATTATCTCAGTCATTCCTTACAAAGCCACTGGTAGGCAGCTATTATCCCCATTTCACAGATGGGCCAATGGGGCTTGGTTCCTCAGTGATTCTTGTCAGCCAAGGATACCTTTTCTTTTTGCACAGGAAGAGTTCAAGTCTTGTTTCAAAAGGGCTTCTGGAGTCACCACCATCACTACCGATTCAACAAACTACGTGCGATGTTGGCAGTGGATACAGTTTAGGATTAAGCTGCACCCTTCACTAAATGTCTGTTTAGTACATGGCTACCAACTACAGGCTGTTTTTGTTTTTAACTCCTGTCAACTTCTAAACAACATGGATTTTTTTTGGGGGGGCGGGGGGCATGTCACTGTCCTCAAAAGGTCTTAGATATCTAAAAAGCAAAGGTGGTGAAAAATAGAGAGGAAAATCTGTGTGTGTGTTTTCTCAAGCATTGGAGGTAAATAAGGACATCCTAGGTTTGTAGTTTTTAAACCTACTTTACATTTCTTTTACAGCCACACTTTCCAGTTAAATCTCAACTGGTCATTCAGTGGCCAGAATAAATGCAATACATATCTGAGGAACATATTTATGTGTGTGAATGATATATTGCAACCCTTAATGAAATACCACATAATAAAATCAATTAAAATACCTTTTAACACAAGACCTAAGGGGAAATGGGGAAAGCACACTCCTATCTAATTTAGAGGGAAATTATTTTCTTCTTCAAAATCACTCTGATACTTATGTGGATTCGTAAAATGCTTGTTTTAGTCATTCAAATTAATGTGTGAAAGGTGATTCTATATTTATAAACAGTCTATGCTCATGCCCAGTGTTCAATGCAGCTGCATGCAATAAGGCCTCTGAGACTAACCCTGCCCCAGTCTTTATTTTCCTTGAGCTGGCGTTCCCTGGAAGACACAGTCTGTCCAGCGCTGATGTCCCACAGAAAGCTGCGCTCTCCCTGTCTACTTCCACAGGTAGAGATCTCCTACCTCTACTTTCTATCTCTGCATTCAGAACAACTTTCTGAGATTTCCCACTGCGTCCTCCCTCCCACAACACAGTATCTTCTCCAATCCCTTTGCATGGTAAGCACACTATCCTACATTCATAATGCAATTTCTGAACAATCCCTCCAACATCTCTTCTTACCTAAAGTTCAATTCTCACCTAAAATCAGTGTCCCTGACTGCCTACACACAGGCAAAATACACAAAAAATACGTAAGTCAAAATACACATGTTACATACAATATACACATATTACATTCAAAATACACATATTAGTGATCCCTTAGCACAGTGATGGCGAACCGTTTGAGCTCGGCGTGTCAGCATTTTGAAAAACCCTAACTTAACTCTGGTGCTGTGTCACATATAGAAGAGGGAAGGAAGGAAGGAAAGGAGGGAGGGAGGGGAGGGAGGGAGGAAGCCATGTGGATAGGGATGAAAAGGCAGATAGGGAGAGCAGGGGAGCTAAATAAAAAGTGATAGGTGTCCAAAAAGACCAACTTACCACATAAATGTTTTCATGGAAATAAGCCCACATCACAAAAGTTTCCATCTTGCCTCACTGGGTAGGTTCTAGTCTTCAGTTGCTCTGTTACCACTGCACGATACAGCTGCCTGGTTGACTAAGCAGGGACACTTTGAGGAGGTAAGAGCCTTGGGGAGCCTTGTTCTTCAAGCCTCTTATGAATTTCATCTGTATTCGAAGAGGCTGAGGAGATGGAGACTGTTAAATCTAAAGAAAAAACAGGGTTCTTGAATTACACAGGAACTGGGTAAAACCACACAATTAGCCACATGCTTTTCTCAGAGGGAAAAAGTAGACAATTATTTTTACTCAACATGTAATTGTAAGGTATTAGCAATGATAACAGAGGAGGACACGCAATATATAATTAGGGGGTCAAAAGGCAAACCTGCCGATTATGCGAGGGAAAGTTTCGCCAATTTTTAAGCACGGTATGTTAACGATCTGTGACATCAGAAACCATTCCTCTATTATAATAAGAAAGAATTAACAGGAAACCAACACTTCTGAAAAACCACACAGCACGCCTAAAATATCTGGGATGGGTGAACATGAGTAGTAAGCTTCAAATGCTGAGTTTGAAAGGTGACAGCCCTTTCCTCTAACACTAATCACAGACCAAACGCCATGATGATGAGTCAAGTGCAAAACAGGTCAGACTAAGGCCTCACCAGACCGAGTCCTCTGATTTGATGTAAGTGTGAGGTCAGCTGGGCCCATATGCTTCAGAAGAGAGTCAGAACATAAGGTGGGGTGCGTAGCATTGGTGTGTGCTTCAATCTAAAACTCAAGCTAAATACATGTAGCCCGGCCAGCGTGGCTCAGTGGTTGAGCGTCAACCTATGAACCAAGAGGTCATGGGTTCGATTCCTGGGCAAGGGCACATGCCCGGGTTGTGGGCTCCATCCCTAGTAGGGGGCATGCAGGAGGCAGCCGGTCCATGATTCTCTCTCATCATGGATGTTCCTCTCGCTCTCTAAAATCAATAAACACTTTAAAAAATAAAATAAATTACATGAAGAACATGACTCAAGCATATTTTTCAGGACATTTGAATTGCGTTGCTTACTTTCAGCAAGAGAAATAGGCCATTTTCACTTCTAATAAGTGCTAAAAGTTTATACAAATTGATAAGAATTTTAATGGACTATTGTTTCAGATTAAACAAAAATTAAACTGGGATCATTAATAACTCAAATGTCATTAAGTCATGTTTTCTATACTCACAAGTCCCTAATAGTCTTCAGAATAATTTGACTTTGAAGAATTCTCTATTACATTGTGCTTTAAGCAAAAAAAAAAAAAAAAGTCATTTTTGGAAGCAGGTTATTCTCTAGGCTACCACTCATTAATCTACAGACAACAGTATGCACTTTTTAGTCCTACCTAGACTTTATTTTGTGAAAGTTAATATATATTTCCATATGGATGGTACACTTCTGGAATCAAATCACAGTTAAATAAACAGTGAAAGTTGTTAAACTTCTTTTTTTTTCATACAAGTCATACTTAAAAACTAATCAGAATAACAATTATTTTTGCTTTAATTAGAAAATCTTAATTAACAATAAAGACTTAACCTTAATATTTTGGTTTCCAACAATATTTTTAAAATTAACACCATGTGAATAAATAAGACAATCTCTTTAAACCTCAAGGCAGGATTACTGATGCAGGCAGACTAAGTTATTAAACACATTCTAAATTAAACGCCTCTATGAATTTTATACTGAAATATATTGTGATAGTTTTGCATGCCAAATGTGACATTTTGTATTTTAGATTCATCTTCTGTGGTAATTTTGGAAATGTCACACAAACAAAGATTTTGTCATTTACCAATGGAATTACTATGCGTGGCCGCTTAGCCATCTCTTTGCTGGCTCTTGTGGTTGTTTCAAGTCAGCAAGCCATAAAAAATCTTTATCTCTCTGAAACACAGCAATTTGGAAGATAATCGAATAGTGACTGGGGGGCACAAACGCCAGTCTGAGGAATTATACTACAATCTCTCCTGCATTTACAACCTTCCTCAAAGCAAGTGTCAGACAACTAAGAAGAGGAGATAGAAGATTCATCAAACCTCAAGCCTTGGCTAATTTGCATGGTGGCAGGCCTGCCTCATTGTCTAGTAAGAACCCAGCCTGGTATAATGGACACAGTTTTGAGGCATCCCAATCGTTTTGCAACTGAGAGTTTTAGCCATTCCACTTTAGCATAGAATTCTGCTAAAACATATTTAAGATCTGCTAAAAATCGGTTTCTCTAAAGGGCCCTCCAGGAAGGAAAGCACAGCAGGAAAGTGTCAATACCACTGACCTCATCATTTAACATTTTGCATCAGAGAAAAGGAAAGTCACAAGAGTCCTACCTCCCAGCAAGGTCCTGCTGCTCCTGCCACTCCATTCGGGAGCTCCTGTGGCAGGACCAAGCTTGGCTGCACAAATATTTAGGTCTGCAATTAATAGCTGACTTGGAGCTCTGCGGAAGTTATATGAAGGAAGATAAAAGAAAGAGAAATTAACTATGGGGTATATATGAAAAGGCTTGCCTTTAGAACCACAACACGATTTGATGTTTCCCTTAAATGTTTTGTCAGATTCACTGGGAATTAGGTAAATGCCACCTTACAGTTGCTGCAGTTGATTAAATTCGGGAGGTAAGCAGCTTTTGAAATGTGCCCCTGTAAAATACAGGACTCACTATATTAGCTACTGATCTCACAACAATTTAAATATAGCTTGTTTCAGAAATTAGCAGAAAACCAAATTTTACTAAGACTTGCTGCCACTTCAATTTCTACTGCACCCCTTCAATTTTATAAACTGATAGAGAAACTCTAGGGGAAAAAAAACATTTAACAAGATGAATAGCTGATATGATGTAAACTTTTCCTTTTTGAAAGCAGCAGCCAGAGATCAAGATCTATTTCTACATTTACAATGTTCCAGGTTTGTTCGTTTGTTTCTATTTTAGTTTTGTTTTGTTTTTCATCCTCACAAGACCTAAAAGCATTCGCCCACTTTCCCAAATTCATTTGAATTAAGAAGGATCTTGTATCCACTCTCCTGGCCTGAGCTTAATTCCATAAGCAGGGCCATCTGTGACAATGACTATACCGCCACCAGAGGAATGGCCTTTTTGGGTCTTACAGCTGATTTAGTTTCCTGTAATAGAAATGATTTTCCTTAATTTGGTTAGAGCTACATTGACACAAGGGTTCATTAGGACACCCATTTGCCAGCAATTCAATTTCAAATTAAATACACTTTGTTGTAAATTTTATTACTTTTAAACTACAGTATCTATTGTCTTTAATGGCCCTATTATACATTTATGAAGGTAAACAGATTTCATTAGTAAACATAAATGTGTTATGTTAACCAAAGTAAGGTGGTTTCCTCGGTTCCTTTCTTTGTTCCCTTGACAAGAATTATAAGATACCCATGAAATATCCTAAAATCTTAATAATTAAACACCGAATTCATAATTATCATTGTAAGGGGAAAAAAACAACAACAAGGTCCTTGGTTGCAATTCCAGTTCTTTACAATTAAAGAGTTTCTAAAAGTACCTTCCTTAGTCAAAAGGAACACAATGCACATGAAAAGGTCAGTACATGGCTTTAGCATGATGCCAGGTACGTAGGGATAGACCTAGGGGTTTGTGTCCCCTTAGAGCAGTCATACCCGAACCCAGAAGCCAGACCAGACCTCAGCTCACTTTGGAATTAGGTCCTGTGGCATATTATTATTCTTTTTTCTCCTTCCATGTAGCACTTATGTACTTATTCTTCACATTTGGGTAGCTAGACACACTTATTTTTTCCTTTATAAAATAAGGCTGACATTCTAAATACTATATTATAACCTGTGTTTTCCACTTTCTATACTGGACATTTTCAATTAAATTAAATTTTTTTCTACAGCATAATTTCTATTGATAACCTGCCATTTAATTCTAAGGTTATACCATAATTTATTTAAATAATCCCTTATTGTTGGGTTAGCTTCAATTTTCACTGCTGTAAGTTAGCCTATAATTAACTGTCTTATACATAATGTCTTATAGACCACCCTGGCCATTTTCCTGGTATAAAGTCCTAGCATTAGAAATGTTGGGCATTGAAGGCATGCTACTCTACACTTCACTGATCTCAACCCTGAGCATTAAAATGACACCTACCTCAGCAATATATAATCCTGTCCAAATAGCCTATTCTCTTGGGCACTGTATAATCTTCACAAAGAGACAGGTCCCTCCAGCTAATCCCTTATTTTCACTGCCAGTAGGATTACAGGTTAAGTAAAATGACGGTGAATAGAGAGCACTGGTGTACAAAGGGTTTATCCACCTCTATACTATTTGCATTTTGAACCACATAATTCTTTGTTGTAGGGGTTGGTCTGTGCTTTGCAGAATATTTAATAATATCTCTGGCTTCTGCCCAATAGATGCCATTAGCAGACACTCCCTAGTCCCAGTCAGGACTCCCAAAATGTCTCCAGACATTGCCACATGCCCCAGGGGGCAAAATTGACCCCTGTTGAGAAACACCGATGGGCAGTATTTACTAGTATGTATCGAGTGTTTAGCATGCTCGAGGCAAACTTTTAAATACATTAAATTTATTATTTTATTTAATCCTTAAAATAGTCCAACAAGTTATTACTATTTCTGCTTAACTGAAGAGAAACTGAGGCTGAGGCATGTTGAACATCCTGTGTCAGCTCATAAAGTCATGCAACATAAGGTTCAGAGTGAGACCATCTAACTTGAGAATCCCTCCGAACCTCTACCCAATACTACTGCCTCCACTCTCCTGGGGTGAAGGAACAGCAACTGCCAGAGCCAGATCTTAGAAGTCCTTACACTAGACCAAGGATTTAGGTGTTTTTTTGTGTGTGTTTTTCAGAGATAAAGAAGACATGACTCCCAGCTATACTCCCATTACTATAATGATCCATTACCAAACTGTCATCTATGGATGAAGGGGCAAAAATAGATCCTAGGGGAAAATTAAGTCATGGTTCCCACAAACCTGACCCTTCAAGTGAATCAAAGTAGGGGTGAATGTCACCTATAATTGGCCCATATTTAATCCGTAGCAAAACAAGCAAAATGCATTAAGTCTACTATTAAGGAACATACTTATCAAATGCTTTGTCAGTCTTTAAACATGACATAGGAATGTATTGAGTCTTCCACTTCAAATTTCAAATCCTACATGAAAGAAAACAAAAATAAAAAATTTATTCAAAACACACTTGAAATGTCTTTGTAAAAGTTGGCTTTTTTAAAATCAGGATATACTGACTCTTAAAGGTTAAGGTTCTAGGAGATAAATGAGAACACAGGGATTATCTTAGTAACCACACAATTATAGAATCTGGCTTTTCTCCCTCAACTTAGTTACTTTTTGGCCAATAAGGTAGAGAGGATAGTAAACAACATTTAAAATGAGAAATATTAGTGGATACCAAAACAGCTTCTTTTATTTTTCCTCTTTCTCTCTCTCTATCACAAACACACACACACACACACACACACACACACACACACCACAATGGTACAGTTTAACACAATGTAAATGGACATGTGGCTCGATGTGTTGTATTCTAAAGATATTAATAATAATTGTTTATATATATTATATTATCAATATATATCAATAATTGTTTTTATATATTATCAATCCAGGACATTTTGGGAGTAAATGGGGAAGTTTAATTATTCTTGGACAACAGGCATAATCCAGGACTATTCCATGCAAACTATAATGTATAGTAACCCTATTAATAATACTCCTCCAGATCCTCTGAAAGGGTATCATATAAGCAAATATCTGTGCATTTAGTGAAAGAGAATGAAAAAAGAATGAGAAAGAGAGAGAATGCCTGGCCTGCATAGCTCAGTGGTTGAACATTAATCTATGAACCAGAACGTAATGGTTCAATTTCCAGTCAGGGCACATACCCAGGTTATAGCCTTGATCTCCAGTGTGGGATGTGCAGGAGGCAGCCAATCAATGATTCTTTCTCATCATTGACATTTCTATCTCTCTTTCCATTTCCCTTCCTCTCTGAAAAAAAATATCACTGGAAAAAATATCCTTAGGTGAGGATAAATCTATATATATAAAAGCTGAAGCGACCTTTACAACTGGTCGACTGACAACTGCTCAACACAGGAGCTGCCCCCTGGTGGTCAGTACACTCCCACAGCCAACCTCCCCCAGCTGGCCAACCTCCAGCAGTCCCTCCTCTTGGCCAGCTAGCCCCAATCAGCCCTGATCGCAGGCCAGGCCAAGGAACCCCGCCCATGCATGAATTCGTGCACCGGGCTTCTAGTAAATAAATAAAATAAGATTGGGGGGGGGGGTGGTGGGAAGAGAGAGAGAACTAGATTGGAAGCTGTAGTTCTTTATAACCTAAACTAGGAAATAACATACCACCATTTCTACTGTATGATATTGGTCACACAGATAAACTGTGGTTCAGTGGAGGGCATGGTGGAGACTACACAAAGGTTTAAATAACAGGAAGCCAGGATCATGGTCCATAGCAATTATGAGATCCAGACAAGCAAATGTTGGCAGTTTCTCTTTTTTTTCTTTTTTTTAATTTTTTATTAAATCTTTATTGTTCAGATTATTACATTTGTTCCTCTTTTTTCCCCCCATAACTGCCCTAGTTCCCGCCCCACCCTCCGCCCTCACTCCCCACCCTCTGTCCCCATCCATAGGTGCACGATTTTTGTCCAGTCTCTTCCCGCATTTCCCACATCCCTTTCCCCCCAAGAATAGTCAGTCCAATCCCTTTCTATGTCCCTGATTCTATTATGATCACCAGATTATTTATTCACTTGATTCTTAGATTCAATTGTTGATAGATGCATGTTTGTTGTTCATAATTTGTATCTTTACCTTTTTCTTCTTCTTCCTCTTCTTAAAGGATACCTTTCAGCATTTCATATAATACTGGTTTGGTGGTGATGC
>NW_006293523.1:207664-218184 GCF_000327345.1 Myotis davidii | reverse complement strand
CCCCCCCTCAGCCGCCAGCCCGCATGCACTCCGCACCTTAGTATCTCACTTCAGCACTGCTCCTCCTCTGAGTCTCAGTGTGATTTTCTTTTTCCTCCTAGTTGTAGAATTTCCACTCAGCCAGCCTTCCTGTGGTTCTGGATGATGTCCGTTCCGTCTTTCAGGTGTAATTTGAATTGGTTGTTCGAGGCAGCAATCTCCGATGTTAACCTATGTCGCCATCTTGGATCTCCTGTTGGCAGTTTCTTGATTAAATCTCAAAGTCTGGGAATAATTCTCCACAGCTCTCCACTCTGTCCTCTGGACTGTTGGCTCCACACTCTCAATCTTCCTTCCTTTTTCATGAAAAGTAGCAAACTTGCAGCAAAGCAGTTTTCTCAATCTGGTTCTTGCCAGGAGAATTTGAGAATCAAAGGCCTATTTTCATTTTGTTCTTTCTCTGTCCCCTTTGGTCCAACCAGGTGATGTTTCTGCTTATCTCAATCCGTTTAAATTCTTGTAGGTCTTCTTAAAATCTTATTTGAGTCCACTTCTTTAGACAAAAACGAAGCCCACAAATCTCTTCCAGATAAGATCTTCTGTATCAATAATCTCAAGTCCCCCCACCCCCACCCCCATAAACCCTGTGATTCAGAGGAACTGTGAGGCTTACTATTAATCTCTTTAGCATGGCTTTTGACTGAGTGGATAGTATCCTGAGGCATTACCTTTGATATTTCTGAAACTTTAACAAAGGCTTTGACTGACAAGCTCTTGGCTTCAACCTTGAACTATTTTCCTGGCATTGGATCTTTGCTCAAAAGCCGTGTCTTCATTTTAGCACTACCTATCATCTTGGGAGGCTGAGAATTTTCAACACCATGAAGTCGTGACTCACTTTATTTAATATTCCTTCCTCTAATTTATCTCTCTCGCCTCACATTTTAAAATAAGCAGCAGGAAGAAACCAGGTAGCATTCACAAACCTCTGGCTAGAAATCTTTAGCTGGATCACACAACTCATTAGCTATATTTTCTACTTCCCACATAACTACAAGCAACAGTGTTGCTAAACTTCCTGACACTCCCTAAGAAAGGTTTCCCTTCCTCTATTTTCTAATGAGATTTTCCACACTTTCCTACAAACCCTCACTTCCCATCCTTCTCAAAGATCATGAGGTTCCTAGTAACATCTTCAAGGTCCTTCAGCCTTCACCTCATAATCCACTGCACATTTCCAACACCACTCTCACATTTTATGCTTTATTATGGCAACATTCCACTTCCAGGTACCAACATCTGTATTAGTTATTTACTTTTCCAAAACAAATTATCCCAAAACTTAACCAGTTTAACAGCAAACACATTTACTATCTCCCACAATTTCTGAGGATCAAAAGCTCAGATGCCATTTTGCTGGGTTTTCCTGGCTCAGCATCTCCCATGAGGCTGCAATTAAGCTGTCAGGTAGGGCTGCAGTCATCTCAAGGATTGACCTTATCCCAGAGAGAGAGATGAAATATTTCAATGAGAAAGCCTCCACACATATCCATGAAAAAATATACAAAATCCAATACACTGTAACATATTGACATATGGTTTGCCAAGGTCATATCAGTAATAAATGTCATGTTATACAAGGTGCCCCGCAATGGGCAAAACTAGAAAAACAAGAACCTCACCCCCCTGGATAGTGTTTGCTCCCCTAGCATATGTGGTTTAACCCTCCTGACCTTTAATATCACTAGTCATGTGGTTCGGATGCTCCCTGACCTTTCCTCCCCGGCTATGTCACTAGTCATGTGGTAGACCATCTTGGAGGAGGGACAAGGGGCTGAAAAGTGACATCATGTACTCCCAGGGGGCCCTGGATCACTCCCTTAAGCATTCAACTAAGCCTCAGTTGTGTTCAGTTCCAGACCCAGAAAAGCAGCAAAACCAGAGAAGTGATGTCATAGCTGACATCAGAGTCAGCTACATTGACTAATGACCCTTTGCCCTAGCACCTACCAATCAGTGGAGATTATGACCATTAAAGGACACATCTGGAAAGCTGATGAATATTCTATTGGGATCCTCCCCTGGCACCTCCCCTAAAGTCCTCATCCTTAAAGGGAAAGGGAATAAGTAAAGGTCATAATTGAATTTTAACTCATACTTGTTGAGTATCTAAGCATGGAGACACTAAACTAAAGACTTTATATGTAACAATCCACTGAATCCTCACATTAACTATTTCAGATAGATACTATTATTATCTCCATCTTACAAGAAAGAAAAATGAGTAACAGCAAAGTTGGCTTCCAAAGCACACATTTATAATCCCTTCACTAATGAATTCTGAGTTTTATATTGTTTGATTATATATCAGAACCAACTCTGTTCATTCAAAAACAATGGTTAGTAGGCAAACACACCATATGGGAAATCATTGCCACACTGAAATTATATAATTAGAAATAACATAGCCTAATCTATATAGAAAATCATCTCTACACTGGAATGTCATATATCAAATTTATAAACCTCAGCAGATATTAAAACAATAATATTAAAATTGCCTTTAAATTTAATGTCAACTTTTTAATTTTCTTCAAAACACTTAAAAATTTGCATGAGCCATGCCAAGCAATATAAGCAATAAATTTAAGTAAAATCTTGCATGAAAGCGTGTGAGCTTCTACATTTCTATGTAGACATACTCTCTCTGATAATTTCACTATTTTAATTTTTTTCTCAGTTCTCAGAAATTATGCATGTTTAACTACTCCAGTATTAGTAACATTGACAAATGTCAATCATAAACATATATATCAAGAACATGCATGTGCCCAGCCATTGTGCCTCAGTAGTTGAGCATTGACCTATGAACTGGGAGGTCATGGTTCAATTCCCAGTAACAGCACATGCTAGGATTGTAGGCTCAATCCCCGGTAGAGGGCATGCAGGAGGCAGCCGATCAATGATTCTGTCTCATCACTGAAATTTCTATCTCTCCCTCTCCCTTCCTCTCTGAAATATATATATTTTTTTAAAGAACATGCATGTATGACATAATTAGTAATTGTATTATAATGCTTGAAAATGTAAATGTGTCACTGAACTGAGAAGTCAAAATCTGAAATCATAGGTGAGACTAGAATAATTTTTGAAATAGCATAATCTTATTAAAACAATTCATTTAAATACAGCATTCATAAAGTGACTTACATTGAAGGATTAACCTGATAGGCACCACACTAATGAGTAATATGCAATGCCTTGGAAAAACTTAGTTGAATCTTGCCAGATAAAATCTATAAAAACCTCAGGTACTTCAAACTCTATATTATGTTTCTCAAATACCAGTGAAGAGTGAAGGGTGAAGATGCTAAAATCAATGAAAAATCCCCCAAAATCCTTTCTCTATATACAGATCATCTTTGAGGGGTTTGACAGGATATGATATAAAATATAGGCCACAACAAGCTATAATCAATGGTATTTTTAAAATATTGTCTACTTAAAAAACAGAAAACATCAAAATATCCAAAAGAAACAAAGTGAAAAAGAATCCATAGTATCCACATATATAAGTGAAGCTAATGTTCAAATTTTTATCATGAAACAATGAATATTATCTTAAATTTGCCTTTTAATTCTATACTACTTCCTACTCAACGCTAATGGGAGTCATATCCCAGATCCTCATAAGAATGGGTTTCTATTAATATATAGGAGATATGGGAAAAAATGATATAGAAAGGGATGTTATGTAATTCTGTGAAACAAATATCTGGTATGATCCAGAGTGGCAGAAATATATGACCTGAGAAATAATAAGCATACCTCTTTACAAACTTATGGAAGTGTTTGTAACTGGAAAACTCCCTGAATCTATTTAATTTTTAAGCCATTTTAATTAACTGCTTTATTGAGCTATCCCATAGAGTAGTGAAGAAAAAAGATGTTTCTGATGTTAACTATAAAATCATGCTTTGTGTCTTTCAACTAGAAGAAAGTGCCTACCAATACCATGAACCTAATAACCTAATACCATGAAAACTGTTTTTACATGTATGTTGTGTTTTTAGTAGAAACTATTTTAGGGTAACAAATTAACAAAAGTTGGTCAAGGAAACTTCTACTTTACCAAAGAATTATACCTAATAAATTTATACAAAATGGTAGAATATAAATACATAATTTTATGATTCTTAATAAAATCATTGCTTCACGAAAAATTACCAGTTGATATAATAACCCTAAAAAGAGAAAAATTGATGAGAAAGTTTTTGTGTGTGTCTCAAGATGGGTCAAGTAATTATTACCTTAGACTAGTGATTTTCAACTTTTTTCATCTCATGGAATACATAAACTTAATTAGAAAAATTTTGCAGCACACCAAGAAATATATTTTGGCTGACCTGACAAAAAATAGGTATAATTTTAATTCATTCACAATAAATGACTATTGTTGTGTTGGCTGTTGTCATTTTTTTATTTGACAATCTAAGGGAAAAAGATGTGTGTCCCTGTCTATATAGTCAGCTACTGTGTTTTAAAACTTCTTGTGGCACACCAGTGTGCCACAGCACACCAGTTGAAAATTGCTGCTCTAAACCAATGATCAATCTTAGCATCATAAATTTTGCAGCAATCATATATTGTTCATCTCTTGATGTATCAAAATATGAAGTATATAATCTTGTCCCTGAGGTATTCCAGTCAAATATATTTATCTTGAATCCAATCAGCAATTTTAGATTAACTTCCATATTACTTAGAGTGCAGAGAATCAGAAAACAGGCTAACATCAACCAGGAAGAAACAGTAGAACAAATCTGTCTATAGAATGTCTATGGTACATCTGACCCAGTCAGCATGTCAGGCTTGACTTACAGGACAGAAGACCAGATACAATGTACAGGACTGATTGGATCCTGGTTTGCACAAACATCTAGTAAAGGCTATTTGAAGAACAAGTGGTGAAATTAGAGTATAGGCTGGATATTAGGTAAAATTAAGGAATTACGATGAATTTCATCAACTATGTTGATGATCTTGGCTTATGTTCTTATTTTTTAATGGCATAATGAAGTTTACATTTTGTTTGGCTGGCTCTCCATGCCTCTTACACAACTAACATAATCATTTATGAGCTCCCTCTCTTCTAAGGTATGTCCAGTGAGATGTCCAGTAGTTTTGTATTATGAAGCTCCCATCAGAAAATCACCATTAGTCAGGCAAACACAGTGACCTCCATCACCCGGCACTCACTGCTAGAACTAGCCAAGGGACTGAAACCATGAAAAGAAGTTTACATATTTTATTTCTGGCTCAAATTTTTTAAATACTTTTTTAAAAACGAGTTTGAGGTTCTCAGAGTAGAATGTTGGGTCAAGAAGTTCCAAACAACATCACTTCATTATCATTCTAAGTTCAGCATCATTAAGAACAATTACTTAAAGACACAATTCCTGTTTTATATTTCTCTAATATAATCCTGCTGCATTGAGTCTCTTTATTGAATTGACCCAAGAGAGGGGAAACAAAGCTGGAGAACTTTTCAGTGTATTTAAGAATATTTTTTAAAATATGAGTTTCAAAAGGGAAGGATCAGATACCATGAGCATGCTCTCGATTGAACTTTTTTCATAGACATTACATTCTTATGAGAGAAATGGAAAATGGGAAATTAACCAGAAGTAAAATCATTGCCATTGTGGTCACGGTAATACTCTAAAAGCTCTTCATCACCCTAACAAATTTGTTATATCTATAAAGCCTTACTGAACAATAAAATGGGATTGGGTCATAGCTAATAATATTTTTACCTAATTAAAAAAAAAGGTCATAGCCCTGGCTGGTTTGCTCAGTGGTTATAGCCCTGGCGGGTTTGCTCAGTGTTTAGAGTGTCAGCCTGCAAACCTAAGGGTGCTGGGCTGTCTTCCAAGTCAGAGGGTCAGGGGCACTTACCTCAGTTACAGATTCCCCAGTCCCAGTAGGGGCGAGTGTGGGAGGCAACCAATCCATGCGTCTCCCTCCTGTTGATGTTTCTCTTTCTCTCACACCCTCTTCTCCCGCCCTTTCAGTCTCTCTGGAAATCAATGCAAAATATATCTTAAGGTGAGAATTTAAAAAAAAAATCATAGTATCAATGCTTCAGGTTCATCTATGAGCCTGTGATAAATCTTTTACAGAAGATATTTTTTTAAAAAACATGGAAAGGATTTTAAATTTGAATCATTCACTACATTGTGTAAATTTTCATTTTTCATATTTAACAAATCTTAAAGTTAGTGATGTAAATTTTAATTCACACTAATTACCTTAGGGGTATTGGAGCTAAGTAGGTAGCAGCGATAGGAAAAAAATAACAACTTTTTAAAAAATATCATAGAACTATTTACTGAGGGTTTTTTCCACAACAACAAAAAAGTATATTTTCTGAATAAAGCTACTAAATATAAATGACAAAAGAGTATTGGGAGGGGAGCTTTCTTTAATATTTATAAATGTATATGTTTTCTCTGGGGTTGTTATATTTGTGAGGATTTTCACACATATGGGTCATTTTGTTGACACTGTATCTGTCTTGCCTTTTACATTGAGATCATTTATTTCAAGACTTCCTCAATACTTTATATTATTTCCAGTAACAATTCTCTGAAGGAGGAGCTTGATATTCGTTGAGGATAAACAAGCTGATAGTCCAACTTGGGTAGCACGCCTGCTTCGATTTTATCATAGAACAAGGAGAATCCTTAGGAAGTTTCAAGGATGGAGACCTATTAAGTGAAATAATAGAACTAAAACATGGAGCAAGATGAATAAAGGACTGAAAACACATTCTTCAAAATCATAGATGGAGATTATTTATAGATTATTTTATAGAACCATGTAAATCTTAAAAACGACCCTCTGACATTTATACCAAATAAATGAGAATCACTTTAAATAATAGTGACATATTATATAAACACTCTCTCTCACACACACACACACATGTTTGGTCTTTAAATGCCTTCAAGTTCACACAGAAAAGACTTTTACACTTAAGGTGCTTAATAAGTGTTTCTTTAATATTCAGGTAACATGTTTCTAAGTCCTTATTACATAAGAGATATAAGAAAAGCCTTTGTCTACAAGACAATTTTGCTTAAGTTTGTGACAAAATACAACAAGGTACAGAATTAAATGGGAATTACCAACTAATAAAGATATTGGATTGTTATTATATTATTTAATAGCTAATATTTTTATTATTTAATAGCAATTATTAGACCCTGCTATTTAATTACACATCATCATTGTGGCAACATTATTTGATAAGAATTATTTTTCCCATTTTATTAAAAATGAATACCTTGAGAACTTAATTGAGTCTGGGACTCAATATATCATAAGATTTAGAGTCTATTTAAATCCATTACTCTGACTGTAAAACACAAGTTCGTCCACTATACTGTGATGCTTCCCTCAAAAAATAATTACCTGAGCAGGAACCTCTCTGAGAAGTTATTTAAGATTTTTGACTGAGGAAGTGAAATTATCAGAGTTGTGCCTTAAACACAAATTCTGGAATGAACTGGAGCAAAGAGAGAACAGAAGCAGGGAGAGTGGCTATGATTCTGTTAAAGTAGTTTATGTTTGACACATGTTACCTGGCAGGCACTGAAGGTCTTCGGTAGGGGAGGTTTTGTATATAATTGCATATGTGTTCAGCAAGGAAACACATTTTTACATTTAAAAGAATGCATTTATGTCAAAATGGATTTAATCCCCTAGGGAAACACCCTGAAATGATCATATATTTATTATCTCCCGAGGGGTCCCAAACTGCGAGAGGGCACAGGCCAGGCTGAGGGACACCCCCTTCCCCCCGAGTGCACAAATTTTTGTCCACCGGGCCTCTAGTATATTTATATGTCTCTTCTATACTTAAGGTTTTTAGGGGAACTATGTTCTCTGAGGTCATTTCAGGGGTTCCAAACTGCATATGCATGGGCTTCAGATCAGAGTCTGCCTTTTTCCTCCACGGCCTGCTCACCTTTCTTCTTTCTTAAAATTCCTGCTTCTGCATTTCTAACTCCCATCATTTGGCAACCCGTCCTTTAGAACTATGCATTAATGGCAAAGGTTATGATATCTCAAATTATGTAAAATTGTGCAGGTATCTATGATCATGCAACCTACTAAAAGAAGGAAGATGACATTTTAGGAAGAAGGAAGCCAGAGGAGGCCAGGACCAGGAGCATGCCCCACAAGGAAAGCTGAGAAGCTACATTAACGACAGAGTGAAAATATATATTTTTAATTCTTGCAAAAAAAGTAAGATGGGCATTATTGTTCCTAGAATTTAAGTATTTTGGGGGTGCTCACCCCTCCTAAACAGAGCCCTGTGCCCAGGAAGCTGAGGCCAACCCCACCCTTGTGGCTGAGGCGACTGATCCAAACTGACCAATGAACATAATCTCAGTTCAGAGCCCATTGAGGAGTTCATGGATTAATCACTCAACCTATGGTGCCCAGTCAGGTGGAAGTACAGGCCATTTGAAACACAAACAAGAGAAATCATCACATGTGGATTTTAGAAACCTAAAAGCATTTGTGTATTGATTCATTCCCTTACAATTTCGTTATCTGTTCACTGTTTGACAATGTACTGAGTGGTAGTCAGTGTTGGAATAGGACCTTGAGGCAAATAATCATATGAAAGCTGGCCTTAGGGGAATTACACAAAGGTCTGACATGGCTCTAATATTGTCATTTAACTTAACTACAGTGGGTCACTTATTGGCATCTACTCCATAAGAAAATAAATCAGTGTTCTATGCAGCCACATGTCTCAGTTCTACAGTTCTGGCATTATTTTATTTATCCTTTCCTTCTTACTTCCCCCTAGGCTCCAGATGCCTAATTTTAAGCTTTAACTATTCATTTCATGAAAAAGAAGTATTTCCAAAATATTCTACATATTTTGAATTCCAAAAAAATATTTGACAAACTGCCTTTAGTTTTCACTCCTTAATTAGTATATTTCTCCAAGCCATTGAATTAAGGCTTTCTCCCAAAGGCTGTAATTGTGAATGGCCATTCATTAACTTAGAGCGTAGTCTTCTGTTTTCCCATCAACCCTCACATATCATTAAATTTTATATACCTGGGTATGTGTATTTAAATAATCTGAACTGAAAGCATGAAAACAAAATTATTATGCAAAATGCTTTAATGTATTCTTTAATGTATTCTTATAGTTTTAATTATCTATGTGATGGTCCCATTTCATTTAGAACCATAGAATCATAGGAAATAGAATGTCCATATTTGTGTTTTTTCCAGGAAAAATTAATTCGACTTAATCAATCATCCTTTTGGGACAATGAGTGCATTAACATTTAAAACAATAATTCAGGTTCTCCCACTTCATTAATCTTTATTTGTTAAGCTGCCAGAAATTTCACTTGGTAGGGATTTGAATTTGTCAAATATACTACTATTCTGCTATATCTCAATATGAATTTGTTTCATCACTGACTTTTCTCCAGTAACTAACTGAGATTAGTTTTGTTACTTCATGGCATGTGTGCTATAGCTAGGTCATTTAGGTTCAAATTCTGGTCTGCTCTTATTTGTTGTGACCTTAGGCAAATTACTTAATATATCTGGGTCTATGTTTCCTCATCTTTAAAGTGAAAGTTGTAATATTTATCCATCTTTTAATGTGAACAATGCATCAATCAAGAAATATAAAGTACTTAGGTCATGACCCTCATTGAATAATAAATATCCATGTCTAATATAGTTACACATAATTATTATCTGTAGCACCACAGAGTATTAGACTTTATGTATATATATATATATATATATATACACACACACAAATATACTAATATATATGTGTATATATATATTTACATATATAAATATATATATACACACATATGCATATATACATATATAAAAGACTATATATAACACATACATAAAAAGACTACATATACGTATTTATCTGCCAATTTTTGTTACTTTACCATTTATTTTTCTTATTTTCACTAGGAAGATGAGTATAGGGTTATGAATGTATGAATGAATGAATGAATGAATGAATGAAGCCTTTACTACTAACCACAATGCTCTCTGAACATCTTATCATGCTAACCCACTTATCCATTTTGCGATACTCCTGGCTGAGGAACTATTATGTTCAAAGTTTCGCAATGTCTTTAGCTGATAAGGAAACAGATCTTAATGGGGCTTCTTATGAATCTACCAATCCTATATAATAAAAGCCTAATATGCAAATCGACCAAACAGTGGAATGACCAGTCATTATGATGCACACTGACCACCAGTGGCCAGATGCTCAATGCAGGAGCTGCCCCCAGCACGCAGGCCCCAGGTTGGCCAAGGTGGGTGCCAGAGGGGTCCCCCCAATCACCCCACCGGTTGCCCCACAGATTGACCCTGATCACCAGCCAGGCCTAGGGACCCTACCCATGCACAAATTTTGTGCACTGGGCCTCTACTCTTAAATTTTTTTTTTTTAAAGGGAG
>NW_006293523.1:182679-207486 GCF_000327345.1 Myotis davidii | reverse complement strand
AGAAGGGGGGGGGGGTAAGAGATCAACCAAAGGACTTGTATGCATGCATACACTAGTAAGCAGAATCCATGGACACAGGCGGTAGGGGGGTGAGGGCATGTACTGGGCAGTGGGAGTGGCTGGGGAGAGGTCAATGGGGGGAAAGGGAAACATGTAATACTTTAAACAATAAAGAATTTAAATTTTTAAAAAATGGAGAAAATACCTGGCTTTATAACATTCATATTCACCAAAGCAACAGTTCTTTCCAGAACTCATTGTCAAGGTCCTAGCCATTTCTCCAGAGTAATTGGGGTATTATTTTATTTTTCAGAATGAATCATTATCTCATGCTTAAAATGGCCCAGGCACTCTCGTAAGAATTTATCTGAACTATTTCATTTATCATTTTACTTCAATATAAACTTCACACCAACCTATGAGGTGAGCACTATTATTAACCCCATTTTATAGATTGAAAACAAAAACTGAGGCATAGAGAAGACAGTTTGCCTACAGGTCACACAATAGGGGATAATAGAGCTGGAATTCAAACTCCAGTCTTTCTGTCCCAGAGTCCGTGCCCTCACCTAGACGTCATGCCTCTGACTTACTATTCCATGCCATATGACCAAGCATCATTCTAAGAACTCCCCCTAAGGGACACTTGAGTAGGTCCAGAACGTAGACTAAAAATGAAAATAGCATAATAGTAACTTACTTATATGTAGCATTTTAAATTATTCAAGAACACTTTCAGATACTTTATCAAGTTTGTCTTTCACAACGTTATGAAGAAAGGTAAGTATCACTCCTATTGTTTTACAGAGCACTGAGCTCCAGAAAGGTTAAACAGCTTGCTTAAGATCACACGAGTGGAACGTGGGGAGCAAGTTTCCCAGTCAAGCACATTATTTTGTAACTTGGTAATATTTTTCAAATGCTTTTATCACATGGCAGAGAGCTCATGTGCCTGGCTTACAGTTTTGAAAACAATAGACTACATGTCTTCAGCTGTTTTACCATTTTCCTGGTTAACTCTTATCTATCTTCAATCTAGAATACACCAAGGCAGCCTCCAGCGATGCGCCAGTCCCTTCCAGGAACAAGCTTGCGCTGCTTCAGCTATCATTGCCTCAGGTGGTGCACTGAGGATGGATAAAGATGAAGCCAGGCAACAATAACATCCAGGAAAACAGACCATACCAGAAATATTGTTCACAATTCATCGCATATGTGCTCATAAAAAATTAACTTATTACTGAATCGCAAGGTCAATAATTAATGTGCTCTGATTGCTCTATGTTTCATAAATGTATCAAGATATAACAGAAAGCTAAATTTAAAGAACTGTACCTTTTCTCATCAAGTCAGCTGCTACTGTGTTATTGCTGACATATCCTTGACTTTTCTCTCAACTCTTAATTCCGTGCGCTTTCTTTATGTAGACTGCCTTCAGGTGTTGATCTGACTGGACTGTCCAAATCCTTCTGGCAAGTACTAAACTCGGCAAAACTTCCTCCTGCTGCCGGCACTACCTTCATGATAGACTATAGATGTCTTCCTGTGTGTGCCCAACCTTCACCGTATAGCTAGGCTTTTCTGTCAGGCCCCCACAGCTGCTTTTCTCTGACACTTCCACAATGGAAACAGAAATTAGAAATGGAAAAATGATGATGCTCCTAACATCTTCTGTCCCTTATCACTGCCTCCCTAAATGTGTTTCCAGTCTTAAATAAATTCCTTCCAAGCAAGAAAAAGTATCTTTAATAAATAAGAAATAAGCCAACCCCACAGGCGTTACACGTCACAGCCAGTTCCTGGTTTAGTACACCATAACATGATTTGAATTCACACCCTTTTCTTTTTTACTTTATTTTAAAGCTTTTATTGTTTACCAAACAATCTACTAGATGCTGAGATAATAGGTAGAAAAGGCAAAATTCCCTTTATAGGAATGTATCATTTTGGGGAGTCTAATCTGTAAACAAACGGAGAATTAATTGCTAGAATGAAGATTTTGAAAGCTCAGTCTCAAACTGAAGGTAAGGATCACTTGAGTTTTACCTGGAGTGGCCAACAAGGCAGGTGTCGCAAAATTGAGAAACAACATGTCCGTGGCAAGGAAGCCTAGTCTGGAGCCACAAACAATTTGATAGCTGCGACTATGAATGGCAAAAGGCAGAAGAGTAGGGGGTCAAGTGGAAAAGTTGTCAAAGATCAGAGAACAAAAGGTCTTGCATATATCTCAATGTTATTTTGAGCTTTACCTTTCATTATTTCAAAAACTTTGAGTGTCTCTTATGTGCTAAGTATTACAGATGAGCAGGGGGGGAATTACAGGTTTGAAATGTGGGGGGGGGCAACCTGATCAGATTGTCATTTCAGAAAGTCTCAGGCAGCAGTGTGGAGGACTGAGGCACTGCACAGAGCTGGGTAAAGAAGGTACAGTGACAGTGACAGGTGGTACGGATTGCACCTTTGGGGAATGACAAAGGGGTTGGAGAGGAGGAGCCAGGTTAAAGAAACCCAGTAAGGCAAATGAATAGTACTGGGTGGTTTATTTGATCAAGAAGATAGAAATTGATGATGACGTTCAGGTTTCTAGTTTGGATAATCCCAGAGAGGATGGTGTAATTTTCAATGAGCTGAGGAAAAGAGGAGGTTTGAGGTAGGGTACAGGGGCATCCAAGGGCCTGTCTCGAAGGCAGTTTAATGTACAGATCTGGAGAGCAGGAGAGAGATTTGGGTCAGAGATATAAATTGCATCTTCAGTTAAAAGCTGAAGCTGTTGAGGACATGGATGAGATGGCCCACAGTACATGGATAAAGCATGAAAAGAATCTGAGGAAGAAAGAACACCAGGAAAAACATTTTAAAGATAGACTGAAAAGAACTTAAAGGAATAAGAGAACTCATAAAAGCAAGCAATATGGGAGTTCCAGGAAAGTCAAAGCTTCTAATATTTTTAATGCAGTGGGTTGAATAAAATACAAATTGCAGAGTGATTGATTTGGCAATTGTAGGTCACAGAAATAGGAATAGTCTTGGTGGTGGCTATATTAGAAATTAAATATTAGTGGGTTGAGAAAAGGCTGAGGGAAAATAAATGGAGAAACAAGAAGTTATTATTCTCATAGTCTGGAGGTTAGGAAAATAAATATTTATGGACAGAGAGAAAATAGAGTGTATGGTCAAGAAACAGTTGCCATTGTGTTAGTTTGTTATTAAACTGACTGTGAGTCAAAAATAATAGTTTGGTAAAGAGAAAATCAAAGGAAAAAGAGTTTAAGATATAGCCAAGGAAGACTTTTGCTTCTACTTAGGACATAAAATTTCTTCAGAGAATGTCCCCCTACCCTAAAAATAAAACAAACTTAGATAATCTATAAAAATTATAGGTTTTTGAAGCCTATTTGAGAGCTGGGCTCACAAAAACATAATCAAATAAAATCCATAAAATTATAATTCTCTTCTAGGACAAAAGAGACCCATGGCTGTTTTTATCTTCATCAGAGCAGTGAGAGGAGACAGAAGCTGCCATAGACATGGGTAAAAAAGACACAACTATTCCTCTACTTTTTTAGGACCAGGAGGGGGCTGGCATAAATTTTTAGAAGCACTTGGAGCTAAAACAAAGGAGAGGAGAGGAGACAAGATGAGAGGAGAGGAGAGGATAGGTCTGTACCCAACCACCAGTTCTTTTCCATGGGCCATAACTGAGTACTCACAAGAGAGATTAGGAATGGAACAAGAAAGTTGAGAGAGACTGCCTATGCCCAAAACATAAGGCACATAACATACTGAATGCTGAGGTCAGCACAGGAGATGAGAAAAACCACAAACTATTCTGGATCATAGACGAAGTGGTCGGAGAATGAGGCAAAAATTCTAGGAGAGACCACTCCCCCCACATTGCAAATATACTGAGGCTGTTGAAAGAGGTCAAGGGGAGAAACTGAGATAAACCCTTCAGGCACTCAAGTCACAAGCCCCATTTAAGGGAAGATTCTAATCTCCTCATCAGATAATTTGAGAACTGAAAATCATGGTCCATCAGACCATGCAGCCAAAAGGGACGATATCAGTTCTATTCTCTTTCGAACTTCTGTAAAGGTAACCCTCTGTATTAATATTCCAAATCATTACTTAATAGGGCACATGTAGAGCTTTAACCCATGGACTGCCATGTTGTTATTTTCAGTCTTTTCACCAAAGGAATGCGTGGGAGATGGCTATTAGAGTAATTTGCTCTGCCTGAGGGCTAATTACTCTATTTGGTTCATTTTTAAAAATATGTTATATCCAAAGGCAAAAAAAAATTGATGTAGGCTTGTTTTAAGTTTGCTTTATGCAATTTTGTACAGATTAAATTAGTTCATCAGAAATTATGCTAGCTAAAATAGATTTGTTGGTTTCTAAATCTACAGTTGAAAATTGCTTTTTAGAAATAATTTGAATGGCATACTGTTTAAATATATTTTAGTCAATTCTCTTACATGTGAGACTTTGGTTTTAATGACCCTAAAGGAAAGAATGAAAGAATCCGCAGATACACAGATAGGAAAGAGTATTTATGTGTGCCCGCTTACAACAAAATGCTACGGAATCTGCCTCAAAGAATGGAATGAAAGAAACTCTGAGGAGTCCAGAATAAATGGACATCTGGGAATTCTGGGTAAACAAGTAGAGAATAACAAGCTCTCAGCTTTAGTTTCTCCATGTGAAATATGGGAATCATCACACTTCCCTCTCAGGGTTTTGTGCAAAAAGTAAATAAATAAATGAGGTAACGAAATTTCCTGTCACAGTGCTTGGCACATAATAGGTACTCAGTAAATCTGAGACATATATATGTATAATTCTACCTGATATCTATTCTATCAATCATCTATATCTCTATCTATCAATCATCTCTCTATCGATTGATCTATTTATCTATCTGCCTATCGTACATAACCACATCAGTGAGAAATTACTATGAATCGCTAGAATTTAGGAACATGAGACTACCCTGGTACTTACTGCTTACTTTATTGTTTGAAATTGCTGACAGCTAACTAACTGAGCTTGCATATTACATGAAAAATTGTTCATTACATTATTTATTTCCAGAAACTAGAAGTAGAGTGGTTAAAACAGTGATTCTCAATTCTTGATGCATATTTGAGCTTCTTAAAATGCTGATTCCCGGTCCTACTCCCTTGCTACCCCAGAAAGTCTGACTTAATTAATTTCTTAATGTGATTATGGTGTTCTGCCAGAGTTGAGGACTGATGAGCTAAATGGTCTTAGCTGACAGACATTCAAAACTAATGTGTGGTAATTGGATTAAACTCAGCATTTCTTTTTATTTTTAATTATGAACAGTGTCAAAATATATGTATTTTGTAGTAGAGCCCTGGCCGGTGGCTCAGATGGTTGAAGTGTTGTCCTGTACACCAAAAGGTTGTGGGTTTGATTCCCAGTCAGGGCATATACCTAGATTCTGGGTTTGATCCCAGGTTGACATGTATGGGAGGCAACTGATGTTTCTCTCCCACAATGATGTCTCTCTCCTCTTTCTCTCTTTTTCTCTCTCTCTCCTCTCTCTCTCTCTCTCTCTCTCTCTCTCTCTCTCTCTCTCTTTCTCTCTCCTTTCTCTCTCCTCCCCTCTCTTTCTAAAAAATTCTATTAAAAATATCCCTAGATGAGGATTTTAAAAATAAAGTAGTAGAGAGAATTATTTTTACATACCCATTATCTAGATTTAATAATGGTTAATTTTAGCTGTATTTCTGTATATCTATAATAAAAGCATAATATGCTAATTAGACTGGTTGTTCTTTAGGATGTCCTTCCAGATGTCCTTTCAGACGAGCTTCCAGACAAAGCCACTGTGGCAGAGGCCAAGGCCGAGGCAGAGGAGGCAGAGGCAGCTGTGGCGGCCTCTATATGAATTTCATGCATCGAGCCTCTAGTATATACATATAACTAAATATATAATTTATTTAGATATACATATACTGAAAATTTTAAAGTAAATCGAACACATTTTGTCATTTCACCTTTAAATATTTCAGAATACATCTCTTAAAAATGAGGCATTTTCTTCATAACCATAATGACATAATTATTATGACACATTTCAAGATTTGTACCAGTTTTTAAAAATACTTCATTTTTATAGAAGCTTTATTTTTGTAGCAAAACTGGGCAGAAAATACAAAGATGTCCCATATAGTCCTTGTCCCAACTCACTCAAAGTCTCCCCATCTATCAAAATCCCACACCAGACTGGTATATTTGTCAAAATCTATGAAGCTATATTGACACATCATTACCACCTAAAGTCCATAGTTTACATTGTTGTCCACTCTTGGTGCTGTACATCATATGGGCTCAGACAGACATATATTAACAAGTGTTCAGCATTATAGTATTGTACAGAATAGTTTCACTGCCTTAAAAATTCTCTATATTCTGCCTATTCCCCCACCCCATCTAATCAAACTGGATCTTTTTAGTATCTCCCTATTCTGCCTTTTCCAGATTTTTATATAGTTGTAGTCTTTTCAGATTGGCTTTTTTTCACTCAGCAATATTCACTCAAGGTGCCTCAATGTCTTTTCATGGCTCATTAGCTCATTTATTTTTATTGCTAAAAAATATTCCATTGTCTGAATATACCCCAGTTTATTCATTCACCATTGAATAACATCTCAATTGCTTCAAAGTTTTGGCAATAATGAATAAAATTGTTATACACATTAGTATGCAGGCTTATATGTAAACACTAGAGTCTCCATGCATGAATTTGTGCACCAGTGGGGTCCCTCAGCTTGGCCTGTGGGGATCAGGCCAAAACTGGCTCTCCAACATCCCCCAAAGGGTCCCAGATTGAGGGAGGGCAGTTCTCAGGTGACGCACCCCAGAATTGGGCTCCCTCCTATCTGGTTATCGAGAATCACAGCTGCCAAGTCATCACAGCTCAGCAGCTCCTGCATTGAGCATCTGTCCCCTGGTGGTCAGTGCGCATCATTGCTATCGGTCAGACTGTTGGACAGTCGGATGGTCACTTAGGCTTTTATATAGAGAGATAAGTTTTTAACACACTTGGGTAAATATCAAGGAAAGAGATTATAGAATAATATAGTACAAGTATTTCAATTTTGCAAGAAACTGCCAAACTGTCTTCCAGAATGGCTGTATCAGTCTACATTCCCACCCCCAAGGAATGAGAGTTCTGCTTGCTCTGCAATCTCCCCAGCATTTGAAGTTATCAGTGTTTTGGAATTTGGCCAGTCTAATAGGTGGTAGTGGTATCTCGTTGTTTTAATTTCCCTAATAACATAAGACTTAGGGCATCTTTTAATATGCCTAACATGTTGTTCATTTTCTTGTTGGGTTTAATAGCTCTTTATGTATTATTGATCCTTTTTTTCATATCTTGCACGACTTATTTTATATCATAGTTTCTCAACCTCAGCACTATTGACATTTTAGATTGGTTGGATTGGGTAATTCTTTGTTGTGAAGGCAGTCCTATGTTTTGTTAGTATGTTCAGCAGCATCCCTGGCTTCTACCCACTCGATGCTATACCACCTCCCAATTCCCCACTCGTCCCCAGTTGTGATAACCAAAAATATATCTGGACATAGCCAAATGTCCTTGGGAGGCAAAACATCCCCATTGAAAACCACTGCTCTAGATAGAAACTCTTTGAAGACAATGTGTCTTGTTCACCTTTGTTCCTCCTGTAATCTCGAACATAGTGTCTGAAACAGATCAACAAATGTTTCTTCAATTATAAACAAACAGACCTACCACATAAGCCGGTATTACTTATATGGGAATATTTGAGTACCACATTTACTTCTACCACCATACTGTATTGCCTGGAACCTTGGGAAAATTTTTTGTTGATTTTTTTAGATTATTTAATAGTGAGAAAATTTTAAGAACCTAAAAATGAAAACTAACAGTGGAAAAATAACTATAAATTCCAAAATTTTCTTGAAAATATATCATTATTTATAACTGAGACCAAAAGATAAAGCAAAGAAATGCACTATACATGCAATAGGATCTCAATGAAATAATTTTACCATTCCAGTGATAATTTTTTAAGAAGCAATTCAATCTGAGTAAAGGCTTTTTTTTGAAACTTCTATCAAGTAATTAAGAAATAGGCCTTGTAATGTGATTAGTACATTACAAAAGTTTATGGAGAGCCCAGTTGGCATGGCTCAGTTGTTGAGCATCGACCTATGAACCAGCAGGTCACAGTTCAATTGCTAGTCAGGGCACATGTCTAGGTTGTAGGCTCAATCCCTAGTGGGGAGTGTGCAGGAGGCAGCTAAGCAGTGACTTTCTCTCATCATTGATGTTTCTATCTCTCCCTCCCTCTCCTTCCATCTCTGAAATCAATAAAAATATATTTTTAAACTATGTGAAAAGCAGTAATTCATATTCTTAGCAAGATATTTTTAAGTCATAATATCGCTGTTTCTATGAAAATTAAACAATTTGTTATACATAACATACTTGGAAGAATGCCTGACACATAGTAAATACCATAGAAGTATTATCTATCATCACAAGAAAGGAAAGGGTCTTAAGTTTAATGTGTATTAACAGTCTTCTAGAGGATTTGTGTTAAATTTATGCATTCTGGGGCTCTCTAATCACAGAGATTATGAGACAGTCTGCGTTGGTACCCAGGAATAGGCATTCTAATTAGCATCTCAGGTATCCTGAGAGAAGTTGGTGGACTACACTTCAACAAGCAGGGACATTAGGTTTCATCTGAAAAACACCAAAGACAATGAAAAAGGATCTTTGTTGTGTCATAAAAACAAAACAGATAATAGGAGGAAGGTAAACCCTCAGTCAAATAACAAGGAAATCGATGAACAGTCTTAAAGGTCTACTATGTATAAAACTGTAATACTAGGAAACAGGGAATGGGGACAAAGACATAAAATACAAAATTCTGTGTGTGTGTGTGTGTGTGCAAACAAGGTAATCCAGCCTTTATAGACTCTGCCACTCTACAGGGGACCCAAGGCACAAGCCTTTGAAAGTTTTAGAAACCATAACAGAGTAAGGAGCAATGAAAAATAATCATGTGAAAGATAAATTTTTATTTTTCAAATAGACTACACAAGAGGTTTCTCCTAAGACAAGTTTTGAAGAATATACGATCTTCCATCTTATGAGTGTAATTTCTAATTGGAATTAAGAGGTTGGCTTTTAAAAATAATAATTGTAATATTTCAGGGTTGATGCTTTTAACCTCCGTTCACATAAAAATGTCAATACAGTAGAGTATATTATCCTTTTATAGAATGTTTTTCAGAATCAATGGGTGAGATAGACTGATATTAAATAGACTAAACATATATAGGTATGGATATATAGTCATAATTATTTACATATTTTTCCTATTAATAATTAATTTGAACATGTTTCTTAGAAATTGTACACTATTTGTTCATATAGAAGAAATACAAAACAGAAAAATATCAAGGAAATTGTCCAATATTAAAGCATCTAAATGGGAAGCTGTGGAGAGTTCTCCATTACCAAATGGAAGAAATAAAAAACTAAACAGAAAGCATGTCTTTTAAAGCAATGTTGCTTTCTTTGTTACATAAACTTTCTCAGCAATTTCTCAGAAGCTACTGGTATCTGTTGAGCACTGTTTAATCTTTGCTCTAATTATCTGTGGTTATAGATCATATCCCTGATTTTGTCACCAAATTATTGAATGACCTTGTGTTGATTTCTTTCAAATGCCTCAGTTTCTCAGTTTATGGACTGAAGGTATAAATCCTTAATACCCTCATACTTCACTGAAGTATTTCAGAGATTAATGAGCCATGAAAGCTTTGAGCTGTTCTGATCAAAGGCACTGTATAACTACAAAGAATTGTTATTATTTACCAGTAGCTCCTTTTTATTGTGGCACTAATGAGCATTGTGGTCAGTAATAACTTATTAGAGAAAAAAATAACTTATTAGAGAAAGTTAAAAAGGTTGTGTCTCTCCGTGTTCAGATACACTTCTTGTTAATATTAATTGGTGTTATGCAGACATATTGAAAATGGGGCTTCCTGTAGTCTAGCAGTTCTGTATGGACAAGTCTTCATAAACATACCTGCCCGATATCATGAGTTTAGAAACAGCATATTTAGAGCTTTCCTTGGATTTGTGCAAAGTCTACATAGAACTCACATTTCAGCAGACTTGGTAATAAGACACAGCATTTAAATGTTCTCATTAATATTATGTTCCCATATATATCTTGTTCCTCATTTTAATAATCATTTGACATTTTACTGATCCAGTGCTCTCTCTCTCTCTTCCTTTCTCTCTCTCTCTCACACACACACACATACACACACACACACACACACACACACATACATTTTGCCTCCTTTTCTTTGGAAATGAGGTAAACCAAATTTTCACATAGAGAAGGTCAGAGTCAAATCATTGGATTTGCTAAAAATTTTCAATCAAATAAATGCAAATTTAATTTCTGTTTCTTCACAAACTATGTTCTATTGTATCTTTCTATATTTCAACACATTAAACACTCAAAATGAACGATCGAAATAGCAAAAGTGGTACATATTCAGCACATATCTGAAAAGACTTCATCCTTTCCAAATGACAGTTGGCACAGAATCATTATGGTACAAATCAGATTTTCAGATTTTAAATGATTGAAGAAAAGTTTGTAAGTATTAGCAATAAAAGAAGCGATTCTATTTTACTTTCTCCCTCCTAAAAGTGCATGTCAAAATCTTCTTCCAGGAATATTTAGAAGCACTTTGGGCCTCTGATAAGAAAGGAGTACAACTTCTCAGAGCTCTGGCAGTCCAGCCATCTCTGAGCAGTGTTCTTTCTCCGCCCGGGGCCTCTTTCTCATTCAAAGCTCTACCCTAAAATAAACGAAGCACTCAGCCACTTGGAGCACTTCAGCTGAAACGTCTGTGAAACAAGTACATTCTTCAGTATTCAGGGTAAATGAATTTTTCATGAGCAAAGATCTATATAGGAAAGTTTTTATGAAAACCTAGTATTCTTTAAGGATGAGTTTTATAGACTGAATTATGTTCCTGAAAAAAATCATCTGTTTAAGCCCTAATATCCAATGTGACTATAGTTGGAGATGGACTTTGAGAGATAACTGGTTGTAGATAGTCATGAGGGTAGGGCCTGCTTGATGAGCAGGTGACTGTCTACAGGCCAAGAAGAGGTTTCTCCCCAGAAACCAGTCATGCTGGCATCCTGATCTCAGACTTGCATTGTCCATTTGTATTGAAGAATACAAAGAGCAGCACCAACAGTGCTGCAATGACTCCACTGCGGCTCACTGTGTTCAGTCTTCACATATGAAAATTCTAATTGGATTCATGACCTTATAAAGATACTAGAGGCCGGCCGGTGCACGGGATTCATTACTGGTGAGGGACGGGGCCTGCAGGGATCAGCCCGCTGTGGCGGCACCGCTCATCCCAGTCTGCTGAGCAACGGTGGGCCGGCCCTCTGAGCGGCTGCTCCCTAGTCTGGCATCTTCCGTGGAGTCGGAGCACTCACCTCTAGCATTGAGAGGCGGTCGAGTAGGTCTCAATCCCACAGTGGCCACAAACCCGCTTTCCAGCCTCCAGGGTCAGCTCTGTGAATCCGGCAGTGCCAGAGCTGCGTGGCCTGCGGGTGTGCGGAGGAGGCAGCAGGGAGCAAGAGGAGGAGCCTGGGGCGGATGCGATGATCGCAGCCTGGGTTCCTGTCCATCACCCTGGGATCACAGTGGGAGCAGCCTCTCATCCTGGTCAGCTGAGTGGTGCTCCCACTGTGGTAGCACACTGACCACCAGGGGGCAGAGCCTGCATTGAGCTTCTGCCCCCTGGTGGTCAGTGCACATCATAGCGACTGGTAAACCGGTTGACTGGTTGTTCTGCCATTTGGTCACTGGGCTTTTATTATATAGGATTTAAGAGGTGCAATGTTCATATTTTTCTACAACTGTTTATTTATCCAATGTTGTGTATCAAATGCCTATTAAATACACATCTAATTAGCAAATATTAAACTCCAGGAGGGGTGTTAGGTAGAAAGGTACTCAAATAGGACAGAGTCCCTGACCAACGAGTGCAGAGAATGACCAAGATGTTCTACTTAGCCCTAGCCGGTTTGACTCAATGGATAGAGCTTCGGCCTTTGGACTCAAGGGTCCCAGGTTCGATTCCAGCCAAGGGCATGTACCTTGGTTGTGGGCACATCCCCAGTAGGGGGTGTGCAGGAGGCAGCTGATCGATGTTTCTCTCTCATCGATGTTTCTAACTCTCTATCCTTCTCCCTTCAAAATCAATAAAATATATATTTAAAAAAAGATGTTCTGCTTACACACAGAGAGAAGAATGAGTGCCTGGGCTTCCCAAAGGAAGCAACAGCAGGGTGGGAGCAGCTAGAGATTGTGAAAAAGAAATGCTTTTTAAAAATATGGTGTATATACTTTTTCATGGTGGGGAAGTATGTAAAGTGTGGAATTCAGTGGTAGGAAGGGTGAAAATGCAATCAAAAAATTTAAATGCTTTATATATTCAAAAATAAAAGAATGATTATTTTGTAATTATTTATTTTTTTGTGGACATTTTTTTTTACCAGCTTAACTTTGAGGAAGACCATTGAATCTTTAAGCTATGGTAAACACATCTCAACTTTGTTTTTCTTGCTTTTACAAAATACAAGGTAAAATGACCTCATAAAATACATTGACCCATATTGTCTACAAAATAATTTAAAGGATGTCAAAAGCTATTGATTGGCCTGGAATGTCACTCCCTCCAAAATGTAAGATGCCAGATGAATGACGACAAATTTTATGCTAAAAAGTCATATTCTTTAAATACTGTAAACTGCCACTAACACTATTGTGGTTTAGAATGTCTAAGCTTGAATCCTGACTTAGGAACATATTAGTTGTAAAACCTTTTCCAAGTTACTCAGCCTTTCTGTGTCTCAGGTTGCTCTTTTATAAAATACGGGTGTTAATACTATCTTTCAAGGCAGTTGTGAGGTTAAATTACACCATGTGCTTAGAATAGTATCAGTAGGTATGAAATGAATGTTAGCTAGTGCATTATTAAAGAAGCTTTTTCTGAGTCAGATGCCATTTAGGTCATTTTCTTACTTAACTACCCTGGCTAGGACTTCCAGGACATTGTTGAATATAAGTAACAAGCGTGGGCATCCTGGTCTTGTTCTTGGATCTTAGAGGAAAGGTTCAGCTTTCCACCACCGAGTGTGATGTTAGCTGTGGGCCGGTCATAGTGGCCTTTATTATGTTGGGATATCTTGTCTCTATACTTAATTTATTGAGAGTTTTATAAGGGACACTAGAGGCCTGGTGCATGAATTCATGCACGGAGGGTCCATCAGCCCAGCCTGCACCTTCTCGCAATCTGGGACCCCTCGGGGGATGTCCAACTGCTGATTAGGCCTGATGCAGGATTGGGCCTAAACTGGCAGTCGGACATCCTTCTCGTAATCTGGGACCGCTGGCTCCTAACCGCTCACCTGCCTGCCTGATCGCCCCTAATCACTCGCCTGCCTGCCTGATTGCTCCTAACTGCTCACTTGTCTGCCTGCCTGATTGCCCCTAACTGCTTGTCTGCCTTTCTGATCGCCCCTCACCGCCTCTGCCTGCCTGATAGCCCCTAACCACTCTCCTGCCAGCCTGATCAATGCCTAACTGCTCCCCTGCTGGCCCGGTCACCCCAACTGCCCTCCCCTCCTGGCCCGGTTGCTCCCAGCTGCCCTTCCCTGCTGGCCTGATCTCCCACAACTGCCCTCCCTTCCTGGCCATCTTGTGGTGGCCATCTTGTGACCACATGGGGGTGGCCATCTTGTGTGAGTGCATGATGGTCAATTTGCATATTACCTCTTTATTATATAGAATAAGCCAGACAGATAAGGACAGATATTATATACTATCAATTATATGTAGAAAATTTTAAAAAATAGAAAGGTAAACTGGAAACAAAAATAGAGTGATGGTTGCCATTTTATGGGAGCATAGGGATTGGGGAGATGTTGATCAAAAATATAAACTTTCACTCATAATTTGAATATGTTCTGAAGATATAATATACAGCCTGGTGACTATTGTTAATATACTAAATTGTACACTTGAAATTTGCTGGGAGTAGATCTTATGCATTATCACACACAGAGAAATATATACATCAAATCATCATATTGTACACTATAAATATGTTAGAAAAAGTAAAATAAAATAAAATAAAAATGTTATAATATTGTCAATTATACCTCAACAAATCTGGAATATTTTTAAAGGTAATTTACATGCATGAGTTTTAATATTAACCAAATCAAAATATTCCATAGTATATTAGGACTATATTATAGAAATTAATGTCAGAGAACATATATGTGCCAATGATATCCATGATAATTTTATTCTTACCACTTACTTGCAGCATTTATTAATTCATTTATTATAAAAGCATTCAATGAGGGTAAACTTTATGTTTTCTGCCAGGTCCTGTGCTTGATGTTTAAGATAAAATGATATGTCCCTTTCTGTAAAAGATCCCATCTAATAAAACATAATTTTCTTGACTTAATTATTGAAAGTACTATTATTAGTGCTTAATATGAAATATGAGGGTTCTCTTCTCTTGAAAGCAATATAGTTTTCTCATTTTTCTTTTTTAGCACAAATTTTCATTTACTGATGTATAATTGAGGGCTGAGCTTCTGAAGGAAATTTGGTTATACAAGAAACTTTAAAAACGAGTGAGAGCCAAAACTGGTTTGGCTCAGTGGATAGATCGTCAGCCTGCGGACTGAAGGGTCCCACGTTCGATTCCGGTCAGGGGCATGTACCTGGATTGCAGGCACATCCCCACTGGGGGATGCGCAGGAGGCAGCTGATCGATGTTTCTCTCTCATCGATGTTTCTGATTCTCTATCCCTCTCCCTTCCTCTCTGTAAAAACTCAATAAAATATATTAAAAAATAAAAAAAAATTAAAAAAATAAAAAGGAGTGAGAATAATTTAACAAAGAAGAGGGTGAAATTATTGATTCATTTGTTAAAGTGATGTTGTTTTATTTTAAAACTATATAAAATCATTTTGAGTGTAGTATTCTCAATGTGGTAAAATTGAAAATAAGTTATATATTTTTGTTCATCACTTTATGTTGTTCATTATATTCCACAAATGAGTGAGATCATGTGATACTTATCTTTCTCTGACTGGCTTATTTCACTTAGCATAATGCTCTCCATGGAACAGACCATCAAACTTCAGAGGGAAGGCAGGGAAGGGTGGGCAGGGGCTGGGGGGTAGGAGATCAGCCAAAGAACTCCTATGCATATAAGCATAACCAATGGACACAGACAATAGTGGGATGAAGGCCTGGGCTGCAGGAAAGGGGGAGGGCTGAGAGAGGTCAATGGCGGGGAAAGGGGCATATGTAATACTTCCAACAATAAAGGATTAAAAATAAAATAAGTTACATAAAAAGTAGTATACTTTGCTCTAAAACAAACAAACAAGGAACCCTTTCATCAATAACTTTTTTTTCAGAAATGTTAATTTTGTTTAGTGAAAGTAATAAGACCTCTGGTCAAAATACTAATTGACAGCCAGTTGAGCTTGCCTTGAGTTTTGATGAAACTTGATTGTTGCTGGTGAACAATATATAAATTAAAGATAAAGAGGAATGGCTGGAGAGGTCATGGAACACTTTACTATAATTTTAAATAGAGGAGTTTAGAATTGGAGCCAGAAGATTAATAGAATGACAATCTACTGAAGATTATTCAGCTCTGCTGTCTTCTCCTATGTATGGTTGTATAAGCATAATTAAACTTATACTCCAAAGCATGACAATACACATCCTACTTCCTTAGCCCAATTCCATGTAGAAGTGGGATGGCTTCCTATTTTGGCACATGCCCTATTAGGCTCCTGGACCTCTATAAGAGCACATAAATCATAGCCTACGGCTTACTTAAACACTAAAGCAAAGGTATCTGCCCTTAATCAGAAATAAAGAATTTCTGCACTTCAGATTCATGTTCAACTAGATAACCTCAAACTCTGACAGTCTACTGAATTTACAGTTCTAAGAAATGATGTTCATGGAGATTTTTGAAGTATGATCAGCCCATCCAATGTTGAGATACATAAAATGTTATCCTTGGAGAGACCTGCTTGGCCCATGCTATTTTGACTAGTAGCAGAATTAATTGCTTTATTCATTCATAGGTTGCTGTTTTACTGTGGGCCCACAGAGTCTCTAATGAACTCAGCTGCCTAATTATTAGCTTCAATCGCTTCAACTATTGGAAAGGAAAAAAGAAAATGGACACTATTTTACATTCTAATATTAATATAAAAATATTATCAACTACTGCATAAAAATATTATGTGTAAGATAAATCTCAATTGAAAAAATAACAATAACATTTTTATTTTATAAATAAAACAAAAGGTGCTCACTTAGAGGTGTTTCTAAAATGTGAACTAACAGTAAGTACATAAGCAATTAATTGTGAGTTCACTAAAGATTTTCAGAGCAAAGATACATCACTAAAATTTGTTTTTTCATTCTAGATAGTAGCCTGTTTCTCCTTGAGTGCCAGTTAGTTTTGGCAAGAGTGCCTCCAAGTGAATTCTTTTCTTTCCTGAACATTCTGGGATGTTCAAAAGGTATGCCAAGTAATTAATGATAAATTTTAAAATAAATAAAGTCGAGGCTAAATAAGGAAAAATTTGGGTGCCATAAATTAGACAGTAAACTATTTTTGTATGGACTTAACCAAGTACTAAAACTGAAAAGGATTCCATAAGCCTTTTATTTTATGAAATTATATTTCTACTCTGTAAAGCCATCTTTCACATTTCACAGGCATTTTTCCTATCTTACCTCAGAAAAGGCACTGGGTGTGAATGCCAGATGACAAACTATAAAGCAGGACAGTGTCACTATTGTTTCCCTTGAATCAACATGTAAAAAAAAACCAATGCTTTTTTTTTCCACAATGAAATAATAATGTGCCCTCGCCCTCTTTCTTGGTATAGTTATATTCATTATATCTTTTATATTTATATTTAATGTATTATTAAAGGAGTGATAGATGAGCTTCTATATTGCATAAGTAAAAAAAAAAAAAATAGAAGCTTAACTCATGTAAATGTCTCCAGTAATTAGAAAAAAAACAAAAACACATTTTCCCTCCAAAAGATTTTCTAGCCTAACCACAGAGTAGAACAGATGTTTCTCGCTTACAGAAAATATACTGGTTAATCTGTTAAAGTATCTCATGAAATCCATCTTTCTTTATACAGATTTTATTATGAATTTTACATTTTCTTTCACATTCAAGAATTAGGTTTCAGACTTGACTTTTACTTTCACATAATGCTAGATTTGACTGATGCCCATTACCAAATATCAGGCAGAATTTTGAAAAGTAGTACATTGGTAAGCTTTTTAGAATGGTTCCCTGGAAGAGGTTTAGTACAGGCTAACATGTTTATTTCACACTACCCCAAATGCTATATTTTATTTTTTTAATTAAAAACAAAAACAACTTTTTTTCTGACTTAATATAGTATAGTACACATGAGTCAGTAAAGCAAAAAAACCTTCTCAAAGCATAAATTCCTAATTGAATAGGCTAAATGTACAGCTTGTTTATAATTAAAATTCAGAAGTAAACCTAGTTATCTGTAACTGATTAGAGCAGGTATAGCACTGAATACAGTAAATACTATGAAATGTCCAGTAAAATACTTCCTCTTAATAGCTAAAAAGTAAAATAAACTTATTTTATTTCTAATTCAACACTTATTTAAAAAACAATATATCATTTCTCTGCATTTTCTCTGTGATTAAAATTTGTTTAAAATAGGCATTTAATTGATTAGTTTTCATTCCTTACTGGAAAATTATCAGACCTAAGTCATTTTATAATGTCTTTCTTATAAGCTTTCCAATGCCAATGAGATATAAAAAGCACAAATATTTCTAAAGTAACTTTATATACCTATGCAACTGAATTGCCCTATGATAATAATAAAAATAGTATTGTATTATTTACATGCCCCTTGAAATGTTTTTCTCTCAATTGACTCCAAGAGTGTATGTCTCCTGTTACCTACCACTGTTCTTTTAGTTTTGTTCCTCATAATCTCATCATGCCCTGAGGTGCCCTGATACTTCAACTGCCTTAGACTGGAAACAGCTGTAGCATCCTTCCGAAATGGTTACAGAACAGGCCCGACCCATGTGGACTAATTCGTGTGGACTAAAAAGTGGTCATATTAATGACCAGATATCATGGACTTCTTTCTTCCTTCATCGTGAGACTTCAGCCAAGTATGAAGTTATCACCTGAGAACTTCCTGAAGTTCTTAGTGGATGATTTCCTAAGCTCACTTCAATGAGCCTATTGCTGCAGCAACGAATTCCCACAAACTTGGTACCTTAAAACAACAGAAATGTATTGTCTCACAGTTCTAGGGGCAGGGGGTCTGAAAAGGCCATTGTTCTCATGAGGCTCTAGGGAAGAATGCACTCTGCCTCTCCCCAGCTTCTGGCAATCCTTGACACAGCTGTGTGTGTGTGTGTGTGTGTGTGTTAAATCTCTCTATCTGCCTTCACTTATAAGAACACTAGTCATTGGCCTGGCCAGTGTGGCTCAGTGGTTCAGCATCGACCTATGAACCAGGAGGTCACAGTTTGATTTCCAGTCAGGGCACATGCCTGAGTTGCGGGCTCGATCCCCAGTAGGAGATGTGCAGAAGACAGCCAATAAATGATTCTCTCTCATCATTGATGTTTCTATCTCTCTCTCCCTCTCCCTCCCTCTCTGAAATCCATTAAAACATTTTTTTAAAAAGAACTAGTACTTGGATTTAAGGGCAAGCCTATATTCAGTATGATATCACCTGGAGCTACTTAGCTTAATTACATCTACAAAGACCCCATTTCCAAATAAAGTCACAGTCACTGGTACCAGTGGTTAGAGCTTGGATGTATCCTTTTGGTGGACATAATTCAACCCATGACAGGAGCCATCAAGATGCCTGTTAGGAAAGTCTATACTTATTCAGTAGGATCATTGACTTGAGAAAGCTCAAAATAGCTGTAAACTTAATGAGCTCAGGATATACATATCTCAGTGGCACAAATGAAAAAAAAACACAAAACTCTGTCATGAAATCTCCACACTCCATATGAGAGAATACCTCCCTCAACTAAGCTACCCCCTTCAGTTCTATAACAGGAAATAATACTTCCACTTGTGACCGATTCCTGTGAGGACAGTCTGTCTCACAAAGTGATATTTTTCCTCTTCAGCCTGAATCAGCTTACCTTTCACATAAAAACACATATTCACATGCACAAGTACACACACGTACACACACACACACACACACACACACACACTCTTGGAACTAAATGTGGGATCCTTGTGTTTTTATTTGAGGTAGACAAGGTGACTGCACAGAAGAACACTTCCCTCTCTGTGGTGGATCTCAGCACATTATGCCACATTACACACAGATGGAAACGGCAGATGAAGAAACAGAACAGGTGTTTCTGAAGCCAACACAATCTCTGGGCGAAAGACTCCTTCCTTGGCATGATTCACAACAGTAAAAATGCACAAGTTCAGTTCCCTAAATGGTGACTTCACAAATGGAGATCGTTCACCTATTGCTTCAGTGCTAGTTTCTGAATATTATCCAAGTAAGGGTGTGTGGTTCCATTATGGTTTCTTCATAATATGCTAGAAATCAGGACTGCAACACAAAATAAAACCAGGTGAAGTGAGACAAAATTGTTCAAGGGCCAGCAGTGATGTTGATAAGTAATGTAAGTTCTGCATAGTAAAATGAGTGTGGAAAATGAGAGCCAGGACTCAGGGAGTCAGGAATTATGTGTTCTAAGGAGGGGAGTGTTCGTAGGTAAAATCAGTGAACAACACATACAATTGACAGTTCAACTTGCTAATAAAAAAATTATATTACATTTCTTGATATATATTTTAATGCTGACCTGTTTTAATAAAGAACTCCCAAGCCAAATTATGTCTTTCTGAGCATATCTTCTAACCTCCTCACTGTTCTCTCTGGAGTTTCAGACTCTTACTGGAACTCATCGGCTCTTCAGAACCCCGCACTCCTTCTCCATGCTCTCCCCTACTTATCCCGAGATCACAAGGCATTCCACTTAGTCTTGGTCACAGTAACGTTGGCTAAATACACAATAGTCTAAGCACTTTTCCCTCATATGGAATAAAGTTTGGCTTTTTGTTATCTACAATTGAACAAGTTATTTTCTGTTTAATATTCTGGGAAATCACTAAAGCCAGAACAAGTTTTAAAATTAAAACAACCACATCCCCCAAATCTTTGTCCATCCTGTCAAGTTCACAAAGTGAGCCAAAGTACCATTGTGCGTTACAGCCTTTCCCCCACATATCCAATGTAGACTGACGCATAGAGCCTGTGCTTTTCCATGCATTAGTATCACATGTTATTTATTTCAACATCTCACCACTTATTTGCTGTTTTGCTGAAACCAGCTTAGGAGATGAATAGGTTTAGGAGAAGCCAGAGCTCTTAGGTTCATTTTCCAAATTAGAATCCCCAAGAACAGTTCATGAGCTCTGCACACAGAGGCACTTTATTTGGACTGCCTTGTTTATTTGCATAGAAATGCCAGCATTTATATAAATGGTATGTGTACTTTACTTCTCTATCATCTGAAAACAGTATCATCTACAAAATGTAACTATTCATCTGGCTAGACACATGCTGTAAATATAAAATAATCCTCTCTCTTCCAGTCTCTAAAAAAATCCTGGAAGGTAAAATGTGGAATTTTCCAGGCCTCCAATGTTAGAATTTTAACAAGAATCTTCATACTCTTACCCAATGGAAGGAGGGAAGTGGTGGGTCCTGGAAAAGCTCGGGCTGTGGGAGCTGGAGGACTGCTGGCCTTCCTCCTGTGCTCACTGGGAAGCTGCGTTACCTCGCACAAGTCTTTGAACTTTCTAGGTCTCACTTGTATCCGCATGTATAGACTAGCTAGTGAAGTGCTTGGCTACCCTTTAAGTTCCATAAGATTTTTGTAAACCTAGATATGATTTCCGAAGAACTATTAGGTGCTACCTATAAATGTGCAGTTGGTGGTTTCAAGAGATCCAAGCTCAAGGAGCTGCCCGAATAGAAGGGACATTATTCGGTATAAAAGTGCATTATCAATGTCTAGCACAAAAAAGGAATTAAATATGCATTTTCTGACTCAGAAATCAGACTAAACATACAGAGGTCTGATGGATTTAAACATAATAATTTGTGACATTTGATTTTTGGTGTCAGCTTGGCTAGGCTATGGTGCCATTACTTGTTCAAACAACAATCAAGGTGTTGCCATGAGGGTAATTTTTAGATGTGATTAACATTTTAATAACTAGGCTTTGAGTAAAGCAGATTGTTCTTTATAATGTGTGGAGAGGGGGGAGGGAGGCTCACCAATTAGTGGAAAGCTTTAAGAGTAAAGACTAGCATTTTCATCAGGTAAAGAAGGCATTCGGTCTCAAGGTTGTAACACAGGGAATCTGGCCTGAGTTCTCTACCTGATGACCTGCCCTGTGGGTTTTGGACTCAAGAATGTAGCACTGACTCTTCCCTGAGTTTCCATCCTGCTGCCCTGGAGAATTCAGATACAAGACTACAGTTTCCGCCCCTGCCTGAATCCACAGCCTGCCAGTCTCCCCCCAATTTCAGGCTTGTGAGCCCCCATGAGCCTCTCTTTCCATTGGCTCTATTGGATTCTGTTTATCTGGAGAATCCAGGCTAATACAACATTTGGATAGAATCCCTCAAAATGAGAAGTCAAGCTGACTTTAAAAACAAGTTTGCATGGTTTATAAAGACAAAAAGAAAGAAAATCTTGACTACACAAATTAATAGCAAAAAAGTAAAGGAGTATTGGTAAGAAAGTCAGGGATATTGCCTGACCAGTTTGGCTCAGTGGATAGAGCGTTGGACTGCAGACTGAAGGGTCCAGGGTTCAATTCCGGTCAAGGGCATGTACCTTGGTTGCAGGCACATCCCCAGTGGGGAGTGTGCAAGAGGCAGCTGATCAATATTTCTAACTCTCTATCCCTCTCCCTTCCTCTCTGTAAAAAATCAATAAAATATATTTAAAAAAAAAAGTCAGGGATAAAAATTTTAGGAGATGCTATTCTATAGGGATAAAAAATTTATCCTAACCACTAGGGTTCTTAAAAGCATTAAATAAGTTAATATTTACCTTATTTAGAACAGTACTTAGGACTTTGCCAGGCACCTACTAAGCATTCAATGAATGTTTTGTTAGTATTAATATTTCCATCATCATCATCATCATCATCATCATCATCACCATCATCATCAATCATACTTATTATTGTATATATGTGATTATCATATCTGCTCATGTAATAGTTAATAATAATTTATTCCATAAACACTCCATTGTGGCAGGTATCACATGTTCTTTTGACAGAAATGGCAAAGAAGATTAAGAAATTAAAAGTTAAAATAAACACTTATATAAAAGAGTGGCATATAACCTCATATTAGTAATCCAAGTATGCCACACCATTATAGGAGTCCACAATAGTAAATCTGTTAAGTCATTTTTTCTCTTTAGGGTTTTAAATTCTATGCAATTATAGGAAATTGGGCCATAATTACTTTTCCCCCAACCTTAGTTATATTTAAATATTTGCAACTATCAACAACACACATACGTTATCAATGAATAGTTATAATTAGAAAAGACAGATTAGCATTTGCAAAAACCATCTCAATAAAGTTGTAAGTAGTGTTAATATAAAAGATTGGAAATACCAATGGACTCTTACCTTGGACTCCTCTACATCCATTCTCATCAAACAGCCTCATTGATGGATCATCATAGAGAATTCTATTATCAACTTTAAGGGTGCCGAAAAAGCATATTTATGATAACTTTCTTATCTGTTAATTTGTAGATATGCAAATATAATTGCAAAATAATTATTAATCACCATACTATTTAAGTATATTATAGGTCACAGATACAAATTCTATTCATTATGCTGCCTTACTCTAAGGCACAGACTTGAGTGACCAGTACAAAGAAAAAAACTATTTTAAATCAGTGATAATTGGAATAATGATTTATAAAATGTTTATTGCAGGGTATTTACAATAGGATACTACTTCAATCAAAAGGACTATATCTAATACACAAGAATCATTTTGGAACAAGCCATTATGATTTTTCAAATCATACAATCTATATATATAAAACACTAATATGCAAATAGACCGAATGACAGAACAACCAAACAACCAAACAACCGGTGGCTATGATGTTCGCTGACCACCAGGGGGTGCGCACTGAACATGGCAGACATCGGCTGTGGTGGGATGGTAGAGGGGGTGAGCGGATCAGAAGCACCAGACCAAGGCAGAGCACTGGTCACTGTCATTGGGGTGAGCCTCTGGTGGTTACTGAAAAGTCTTTGCTCCCGTGAGCTGCAGTCCCACCAGGCACTTGCACCAGCAGTGGGTGTGAGCGGGCCCACCAGGCACTTGCACCTGCTGCTGGTGCTGGAGCCACCGCTCACATCGCTGCTGGCCCGGATCACTAGGTGCCATCAGCGGTGTGAGTGGCAGCTGCCATCCCCAATTGCCCCTCAGGGCTTCTCCACCTCCCCCTGCTTCTTAGGGGCGATTGGGACAGCAGCTGCCACTCGCTCCCACTGATGACAGAGGCCCCGCTCGCACCCGCTGCTGGCGCTGGCCACAATCACTCTGCATAAAAAACTGCTTGTAGTGGTGGGTGATTTACACTGAAAAAGAGCCATAAATTCTTTTAAACATTAAAAGTTATCTAATCTATGCTACTTCCCTTTATACCTTGACTCCCAGGAATTTCAAAGTAAGTGTGAGTGCTTAATTACAGTAATACTGCTGTTACCTATTTCTTAAACATTTACTTCTTATTTTTGTATGTGTTCTCAAATCCCCCTTCATCATTATTTGAACTTTTCTTTAACCATATGCAGTTATTTTTCTATTATAAGCTGTCTCAAACTATTTTGGAAGTGAGTACTGCTGTTATGTCTCTGCATAGTCTTCAACCCTGAGCCGTAAAAGATGCAGAAGGGTATCTTGTGCTTGTGAACTTTTCTTTAACCATATGCAGTTATTTTTCTATTATAAGCTGTCTCAAACTATTTTGGAAGTGAGTACTGCTGTTATGTCTCTGCATAGTCTTCAACCCTGAGCCGTAAAAGATGCAGAAGGGTATCTTGTGCTAATTAGCACTACCTACTTCCCAAAGGGAGTAAATGCACAGACTTGAGTGACCAGTACAAAGAAAAAGAACACGTCATTAAATGTACCCTTAAAACTGGGTTATGGACACATGTAAAGAGAGCTGCCTGCTCTAAAATGTGAGGCCCCAGCTTAAACACAAGAGTTGGGCAATAACTGCTGGAAGAGTGACCAACAATATTTACTATCTATAGTTAGAGCCATTCTTGACTTGACTAAGTCAACTTTGGTCCTTACATCACAAAAATTCTGTCATATATAACCATGCATTTTGATTTTCAAGAAAATGGAAATGACTAACTGATAATTCAATTGCTACTTCTCTCCAGAACTTGTTGAGATTCTCTCTCATTCCTAAAGTGTGTTTTGAGCAAATAAAAAGTAGAGATTTTTCATTTTCCAATTTGCAATT
>NW_006293523.1:172389-182594 GCF_000327345.1 Myotis davidii | reverse complement strand
ATACGTCTCCTCTTTTTTTTCCCCAATTGATCTTCCCCCAGCCTCCCCAACCCCCTGGCTGAATTGTTATTTTACAACTGCAGCTAGACTCAAGGTTATAGAAGAGGAAATCATTATATCACTGCACCTCTGTGGTTCAAAACTTAGATGGTAGTTCAGTGCCTTCAATGAGATAAATTCAACAGTCACTGTGTACAGAAATCTCATGTGCTAGATGAATTGAAGAGTGCTCATTTTAAACTCAAAGCGCAGAGATAGCATTTGTAAAGTGATGGTGCTCTTCACATGTATAACATGGGCCTTATAAAAACATCAAATGCTTACAGCATCCTCAAATGAAAGCAAATTCCTGCTTCTATCTTACCAGCTTTCTGTCCTTGATCAAAAATTACCTTCACTGCCCATCATTTTGTTAGTGGTTAAAACTTACCATTTAAATTGTAAGCTGCAAATCTAAAGGAAACTGCACGTGTGATCTTTGTCACCTCATTTTCATGAATGGAAAAGAATATTCTGACACAAAAATTACATACTTAATTCTAGCTCACCTTCTCTGCTGACCTCCATCCTACACTGCCTTGGGTTTATTTCCTCATCCATCAGTGGGTCAAAGTAATTTCTGCTGTATTCATTTCCTGTGGAAAGTACATGAAGTAAGGGTCAGTGATTATTAGAAGCACATGAAGCAAAATGTTAATTTTGAAATCGACACCAGCACAGGAGGGCCATTTTAGCTACTTTATAAGCTTACTTTTTCTACAAGACTTCGAGGCCTCCCTTTTTCATAATTATTATCTTGCAAAAGGTCATAAAAGGTAATTAAAGAAACAAGTTCAAGCTATCTTTCTGTCTCTAAAAAATTAATGAGAAAATTATCAAATGTAAACTTTAGAATAATAAAAAATTCAAGCAAATTATTTTTAGAATATACTCAAGAAATAGACATTGTTGGATTAGAATTGTTTTGAGTTAACTGATTATTTACTCATCTGTATATATTCACTAAGTATATCATGTTTTAGTGTCCTAAAATAGTGTAGTCAACTTAGTAGTGACTTAATTATGAGAAACTGTAGAAAAATGTCTATGTTGATCATTAAGGAGAGAGAGAGAGAGAGAGAGAGAGAGAGGAAAAGAGAAATAGGGAGGAAGGAAGAAAAGAAAGTCTAAGAGGCCTAATTATAGCTCTTTTTGTTATGTCAATTTAAGTAACATGAAGGAAAGGTACAAATGATTTAGTCTGAATTTATACCTTCCCTTCATGTTACTTAAATTGACATAACAAATATTTAATACACATCAACAATTTCAACAACACAAACCAAAAATTCTCACTTTACATTTCCTACTTACTTTTGCTCTAATCTAGATAAACAAACTATAGCATCAAATATGACTTTGTAATAGAGAAAAGGGTCTGATATCAATTTTCCAAATCTAGTTTTATACTTCATGCACACTGAGATGTATATGTCTGTTACCAGTAATTTACATTCAGTAAGACGTAATCTCTTCTGATGATAATTCAAGTAGCCTCAAACACTAAGTAATAAATCAATATAGACTGAAAACAATAATTTTTAAAGTATTTGCTCACAGGAAAGGGTCCATGTATACCAGGTGTACTGTGATAGTCCATTGTATATTTGTTTTAGTGTCAAAAATAATCCAAACAGCAGCTCTTTCTCTAAGACTAAATGGGATTTTGATATAACCTAGGTTTAATTTATATTTCTGATCTGGGCTGGCACATTTTTGCTGTCAGTCTCTGTTCTATCAATGTAGTAAGTACAAGAACTGAAAATCTGCTTTTCCTTGAGGTCTCAATAAAGAAAAAAATAAATGAGTTTCATTTTTGTTACTTTATCTGTCAACAACTACTAGGCCAGTATGAATCTTGGCAGGATGTAATCAAAGTCTTATGTACTGCAAAAACCGCCATTCTACCTCACTCACTGTAATTGTTGGTTTTCTCCCTCTACCACAAAGCATGCAATACTCTAAGTACAGTTGTCCATATGCTGGAAAAATAATTCACCTAGATTAAAACAAAAATATTGGTGTATTCCTTATTATATTACCGTAGCAGCTTCAGTCAGCTATTGGTACCCAGATCCTGGAGACACCCCCAATCCAATACAAAATTCAAGCTACTTGTCTATACAAATAATACCCTCAAAAAAGCCTCATAAGCATAAACAACAGTATGGTGATTACCAGAGGGAAAAGGGATGGGGGAGGCAGAAAGGGTAAAGAGGATAAATGGTAATGGAAGAAGACTTGACTTGGAATGGTGAACACACAATACAATATACTGATGATGTATTATAGAATTGTATACCTGAAACATATATAATTTTATCAATCAATGTCACCCCTATAAATTCAATTAAAAAGTAAAAGAAAAAAAAAGACCTTGGAGAGTGAAACAAAGTCATTTTTTACCAAAAGTCTGGGGAAGTTTCTTTGGTTTCTCAAATCATTTTCATCCTTGTTGTCAGTTCAGAAATTGGGGCCTTGCCTAGCTTTGCAAGGAGACCCGCACACTGGGAACCTTCCAGACTGTTAAGTCTCCCCTCAGGGCGCCAAGCTTCTGCACACAAGTGGGAGCTGGGGCCCTCAAATGTCTATGTATGGTTTTGAAATCTATGCAAATCGTTCCTTCCACAATGAATGTGGGTTGAGGCACACATGTCAGTTATAAATGCCACTCCTAGAGTGATTTATTCTGTACTTCCCATTCTGGAATAGGGCATATAGCACTTTACAAGTAAAGAATCATGAGAGAGCTTGAGCAAAGAGGCAATTCTTGACACACTCAATACTGATTCTCTTGAAACATCCCCAAATTCTATATTATATTATATGTTTATTTTTTTTACATTTTATATGTATTTTATACTGTCTTACATTATGTTATGTATTGTTTTACATGCATAGCATTATACTTGCATATTGTCTGTCTCTCCACTAAAATGAGGGCAATAACAGTATATCTTTATTTACTACAGCCCCTCAGTGCAGAGAACCATACCTGGCACACAGGGGCACTCACAATATCATCTGAATTCATTTTTAAATAAAACTTTCTTGAAAACCTATTGTAATACCCAAATCTTTTCACCTCCCAGATGTTCTTTCTTGATTAAAATGAGCAACAAGTTATCACCCTTTACTCCTGTTTTTTCTTTCTTTTCCCGTCTATCTTTATCAGGGAGACCCCCTTCCCTTCCCTTTATTGTTGAGGGTTTTCTAAGCACCAAACACTATGTCTGGATTTTAAAAACAAACGTGACGCCATGGTCCCTGTCTTTAGAGCACAGCCCACTGAGAGAACAAGGAACCTAAACACATAGTCTGACAAGATTCAATGCCACGGTTAAGGGATGGACTTTGTTTGAACACATGGCAGGAGCATCAAACTTGTACTGGGGAAAGAATTTTTTTTTCCCTTGGGGAAAGGAATTTTTAACAGAAGTAGCATGAGCAAATAAGAAAAGACATCAAGACATAAAGACAGGAGAAGCATGTTTTCTTAGTAAATGTTCCTCAATTTTTCTAAGCCTCCTAAAGTTACAAAATAGCAAAGAATTGAAATGCAAACTTCTTCACTTGTCCCAGAATGTAGTTTAACTAATATTTTTGCTCAAATTATTTTTAAGTTTCTGTACAGTATCACTTTATGGTGATATGATGTATCATAGCCATTCATTCATTCATTCATCTAATAATTTTTGAGTGCTTATCCTATATAATAAAAAGCTACTATGCAAATTGACCAAATGGCAGAACAACCGGTCACTATGACATACACTGACCACCAGGGGGCAGATGCTCATCACAGGAGCTGACCCCTGGTGGTCAGTGCAATCCCACGGCGGGAGCGCCACTCTGCCAGAAGCCGGTCTCACGGCTGGTGAGTGCAGTTGCAGTGGTGGGAGCCTCTCCCACCTCTGCAGCAGCACTAAGGATGCCATTAGCTGGACATCCCCCAAGGGCTCCCGGACTGCAAGAGGGCACAGGCGAGGCTGAGGGAACCCCACCCCCCCAAATGCACAAATTTCATGCACCAGGCCTCTACTTATGTGAATATTTCAGTAAAACAAATCATTCAAAAATCCCTTCCCTCACAGAGCTTATATCCTGTGAATTTAAGAATAAAAGCAACACATGTGCATATTCTATACCTTATTGCATGGTGATAAGTGACATGGGGAAAAGACAGAGCCAGATAAGGTGTTTAGGCACCCCAGAGAGGAGTGGGGATACATCCCTGTGTATACCTTTGTTTCAAAATAGGAACAACACTCAGGATTAAATCACTATGCTCTCAAGACTATTGAAACAATGAAGCAATAACATATAATTATTATAAATACATAATATAAGAAATAAATTTAATAAGTGAGTTATAATTTATTATTTATAACTTATTACTACTTTGTCAATTGCTTGCTATAACATAAATCCCCTTATAAATTAAACAATAAAATGATTCTCTTTTCTATTGGTGTATCTTGTCTTAAGAAGTCAATAATCTAAACACAGTAGGCAGAGTTTAAGATGGTAAAGCACAAGAAACCTATTACAAATTTGGAAACAACAAACTTCATCTCAATCCTAGCTCCTCTGCTTATGTTTCATAGGATAGCATCAGGATTTAAGGAAGTGAGATGATTTTAGGATAGTGTGGATATTACCAGAGCTAGGTTGCTAAGAGAATAAATTTCAAAAATGTCCTTATTATTCAGAATATGCTTTTGGATATGTCTAAAATCATCTCGCAGGAAAATTAACAGATCCACTGGGAAATTCAAAGTAGGGCATTTAGCAATATTCATACAAAAGGTTTTAATATAGCTGACATTTTACTGTTTGTCACATTTAGGTAAATAATCTGATAATTGCATATGTATATATTGAAGTATGGTTCCACATTGAAACAGTTGGATGTGATACATAAGCTAACAAATCAGTAAACTGGTCTTGTCAATACTCTCAGCACTCTATTTTTGCTTCCAACTTCATAGCATTCACTGTTCAGTGTTTAGAAGCAACACCAGTTCGTGCATTTCATGTGCTATTTTTTACTGAATCGGGAGAGGAAAACACAAGCACTTGCCTCTGCCTTCCACACATATCAGGTTTTCCCAGCATTTAACTAGAACAGCTCAGAACGTAATCAGGGCTTTTACTTAAATTACATCGTACATGAACTTTGGTCAGGAAATCCTCCAGTGTGCACCCATGCAGTTCCTAGGGGGCCATAAGAGTGAGAATGAAATTGCTCACCAGAGAAAGGTTAGTGTGAATCATAGAAGTGTCTTGACTCAACGAAGCAATCACCTCCTTTCGAGTCAGCTACATTAGCTCCAGAGAAAGAAAGTCTGAATCCATCTATCTGTTATTTGGAGGTTTGTATTGTCTCCTTGCTTGTCCTTTTCCTGTGAATCCACCTGCTTCAGCTCGGCTTTTTATCACCAATCATATTTTCTAATAGGTGCTAAAAGTGAAATAAATACAAGACTTACATGTAAACTAAATAACTAACTAAACAATTTATGATTACAGCCATGCACCGTAAGTTTACAAGCTAGAATATTTTGCTGTCTTTAAAAGCATTAAGCCTGGGTAACTATAATTAAAATTGATTCTTATGTAATTTATAAATAAATTTAGAAAACTTCACATTTTTCCCATTTTGAAAATCCAATACAAAGATCCCGGATATAAATATCCACAGGGCCAGACAGTTTATGTATATCTGTGTAACATAAATGTGGAAATCAGAGAGCTGAAATAGAATAGAGGTCAGTCAGAACTACGTCAAAATCACGTTCTCTATTGGATTAAAATATTATTTTTACAGGGTTAATTTACAAACATTTTTTAAATTAAAGGCAACTAAAGATACAAGAATACTTCTAATACTTATCTGAAGCCAAAGTTTCATTATACTAAATATCAAAGCAAAACAACAACAAAACCTAAACAAAGAAACAAAACCTAATGACAAAAATCAAGCTATGACTTGGATGTCCACTATCAGTATCACTTATTTATTTTTCTTTTTTTTCTTTTTTTCACATTTATAACTGCTTTATTGAGATAGACTTTACACACCATAAATTCACCCTGTTAAAGTGTATGTTACCGTGGGAAACATTACAAACCTGTAAAGAATTTTTTTGTTGTTGTTGTTGTTTTTCTTTTTTTTTTTCTTTTCATGGTTTTTATAATCACCAGTTCATTCTGTTCATCAGATTATTTATTCACTTGATTCTTAGATTCACTTGTTGATAGATGCATATTTGTTGTTCATAATTTGTATTTTTCTTAATAATTCTTTTTTGTTGAAAGTATTACATATGTCCCCCCTTTTCTCCCATTGACCCCTCCAGCACGCCTCCACCACTATCAGTATTATTTAACATCCTCACAGAAATTTTGGCCAAAGCTATCAGGACAAAAATAAGAGCAAACATGAGCTAAAAGTATTGAAAATAATTATATTTTGTATAATTACGTATTAGCTGACAACAATATGATTTCCTACCATAAAAACATGAGATTTAACTGAAAAAGTATTAGAATAAGAACTATATTATTTGAATAATAGCTTGGAAAACAGCCAGATGCTCATTAAGAGCCATTATTTTTCTTAAATATCAACAATAGCCACTTTGGAGATGTAATGAGCAAATAGAAAACCATCACCCATAAAAAAGCTCCAGATAACCCTCAACAATTAGACCTAATAGGAACCCATCAGTGGGCTTCAAGAGTATTAATCTTATCCAGAACCTCAAAGTGAAAGGCAAGAGCAACAACAGAGTTAAAAATAGCAAATGAATACCATTTCCCTTTTCTTCTTTGTAGAAAGTCTAACCTGTGAAAATTGATCTGCTGCTAACACTATGTTCAAGAGCTGGTGCCATGTTGGACAAATTAACTTTCTCAACTGCTTATTCTTACATCCTTTTCAAATCTTGTGGGTATTTGAGATATCAGTGATTTAAAAATCTAAATAGGATAATAGTTGAAGTTTGCTAACAAGTACTAATTAATTGAGCCATATTCTTTCTTCCCCGAAGGCTCTCCCCCACGGTAAATTATTAGGCATTTTAACTTTTAAACCACTGGAGTGCTGTTGAGTGCATAATTGCTGCTGGGCTTTATCCCACAGTACCCCAAGGCATTAATGCATCATGTGTTCCTCTGGACTTCAAGTCCGCAGAGTTAAACGTGTCCCTAAGTACCTGATTTCTAAACAGGAAGCTACTCCAATTAAGTAATGTTGGTAATTCAAAGATTACATATAAATATATTGGCATTTTTTGCACATATTTAAAAGTCTCCCAAAGTAATATCAAAGTAGGTTTTATTTCTCTTCAGTTTGAACACTGGCAATATTATCCTACATACAAATAAATTCATCCATAAAGTAGTACCTTTCAAATTATGAAGTACCTGATATTAAACATCAGCCACGCCTCTAATCTTTTTTATTGTGCCTTCATTTATTTAATAATATGTCTTCCTCATTAATCTAAGATTACTTATATTTATGTGTTGTACTTAAGGGTTCATTCAGATAGTAATGTTTTCATCACACTACATCCCACTTCAATATGAAAGCAGCCAAATATAATGGACTATTAGATTAGATTTAATTTAAACTATCTTAATTAGGAATCCTATATAGAGACCTAAAATTTTTATCTTACAAAGAAAAGGGTTCAGGACTTCTCATGAATTTTTTAATCAGGTTTTTGGTCAATAAATCTAATGAAGGGTAAAGAAGATCTTACTTTCCATTAAAATTTTTTCATAGACAACAAAAAGTATAAAATATAAAGGTTATGAAAAAAACTTTTACAGTAAAATTGTTCTTAAAATAGAAATACAACTATTAAATTCCAGTCAACATGCTAGTCTCATGAAGTTTGAAATCTACGTGGAGTTTCATTGGTACCGTACAACTTATTCTGGTAGCAAAAAAAACTTCAGCAAATATTTAAGAAGATATCGGTAAACTATAAAGTAACCTGTCCAACTGCTAAGACACTAATTGCATCACTAAATATCAGAAAACAAGTTTTTCTCTCAGTTCCTCTATTGTGGAGCCATTTATCTGGCTAAGTTGTTGAACTTCTATAATATAAGCTATATGATCTCTAGTTCTTGCATTTCTATGGTTATAAGATTCTTAACCATACTTTTTACCATCATATTGATTCTTGTGCTGACATTTTTATTTTAAAGGTATATAAACTTCACTGGCATACAAATAAAACCAGTGGTTTAAATGTATGGATCTATCTATCATCTATAAATTGGTATAATAAGGTTTCTTATAAAACTTTTTTCTCCAACCAACTACATGTGACAGATTTTATAAGATATTATTTTACGTTGCCTGGCCAGTGTGGCCTAGGAGGTCAAGGTTCAATTCCTGGTCAGGGCATATGCCTGGGTTGCAGGCTTGGTCCTCAATAGGGAGAGTGCAGGAGCAGCCGATCAATGATTCTCTCTCATCATTGATGTTTCTATCTCTCTCTCTCCTCCTCCCTGCCTCTCTGAAATAAATAAAAATTTATATTTTTAAAATATATTATTTTACAAACAAAGTCATACAGCAAGGTTTCACTAACATCAATTTGAAAATAGAAAAATAACTATGTTTAACAGTTGATAAAGTGTTACCAATGCTTTCAATTACATCATTAACAGGAATAGAAAAAAGACAATACAAATAATTTATTGCACATATCTGTCTGATTAACTGGAGATAAGTAGTTGCTTCTGAGGAAAAAATAAATTAAATGTTTTTACTCTGTTGAAATTCCCAAAACTCAAACATTCGATAAAAATGCTCTTTCTCCAACTGGACAAACGTTGTTCTAGAATTCTGTTGCTACATTTTAAGTAAAGGACACAAGAGTAAATTTAAATTGATTTGTACAAACTGACAAATATTTTATCCATCTAATATTTACATAAACTGTTTCCTTATTTTAGTAGGAAGGGTGCTTTCCTGAGGATTTATTTTTTAGCCTTTCAAGTCAATGAAAGAAATTCAAATCACTAAGGAATCAATTGGTATCTAGAGACACAAATCCAGGTCAGTTCAATGAACCTAAAGCAAAAGATTTTCCTATATATTTTCTTTTTCTTAGCAACAGTTGAAATGTCTTGATGCAAAAAAAAGATTTTAATGTTCTATAAATTTCATATAACACCTGTTTTCCATCTTAAGGTATAAACATCTATAAATGAGAACAATATCAACAGTTTTATATGATGTCACTGTGAAAATAATCTAGCTATGTGCACTATGGGGGGGGGGGACAGTTCTCATCACATATTGGTCCAAACAATTTTAATTATGCACCTAAGGTGTACATTTATATGTTACTATTATTATAATTTTTTATACATGAGTATTTCGAATGGTCACAGCAATATGAAGGTAAAATTAGGGTCTTAATTGTAACCCTAATCCAGGATTTCTCTAGCTCAAGCACAACTATTATGGGTCTCATAACCTTAATTTAAACTACCCCTCATTTCTTCTAGAAGGATAGAAAGCCTCAGATCACATACACTCAAGGTAATTGCTCTCAGGTTCTTTGGACATCTACCATTTTCTTTCTCTAATGCTCAGTCTTCTGCTTTGATGACTATTGTCAAAGATTCTATGCTCCCAAAAGTACCTTTCAAATCACAAATGACTTCATACCCTCATGAAATCACTGATGGCATCTCCACTCCACACAGTCACAGGGAAACCACTTGCTGTAAATTCCAGAACTACTGCTGTGGCCACCTCAAATGAACCCAATCACCTTCAATCCTGATTCCTCTTAGAAGCCCTTATAGGCCATGCCGTGGTCTCTATAACATCTTCTCTGGTTTGATCGAACCTTGAACTTATGCCTCTATCTATCCCATATTCCTTTGGCAATGCCAAGTGAAGGGGCATGCATCGTCTTCTACTCACATGGTATTTCTCCATGTTGTACAGGTTAGTAGGTAGAACTTCGAGGTCCTCAACAACTGACAGAGCTCTCAGTGTTTATTAAAGTCATTCTGGAATAGGCCCAAAAATAAATGCCTGAGGGTTCCAAAAACACAGGAGATGATTGGCAAATACTGTACTATAATTAAAGCTACATTTCCTCTCTGGCCCTAAGATATTGCAT
>NW_006293523.1:168636-172366 GCF_000327345.1 Myotis davidii | reverse complement strand
ATTAGTTCTTTCCCAGGAGTCATCTTTGTCTTTCCTAAAATGGAAATGCAACAAATGAACCAGTCAAATGGCAGCTAAAGAGAGCTTAGTGAAGTTTGAATTTAGTATGGAATTTCTTTGACATTGTGTAACTTCTTATTCTGATGGCTAAAAAGTTTTGTTGTTTTTTTAATTTCACCCAATATTTTTTAAAAAACAGATTTTTTAGAAAAGCAATTTCTATTCAACTGCTAATATATTGACCACATATTTGACATATTAGAAAGCCTAAATTTTGACCTCAGTTTTTCACCAAAACATATGTTTACTTGTTAGTTTGATTGTTTGTTTGTTTGTTTGGATTATTTTAAACCACAAATCTCAGTCCTAAGCTGAACATAGCTTTAGTCATCTAAACTGGGATCCAGTTATGCTAGTATATACACACATACATTTACTTTTCCAGTTTTGCCCATGCATGTACAAATAATCATTCAATTTAAAAAACACTTTATGAAATAAATGTAAAAATCGTATATGAGAAAATATTGCTTTTTGTCCATGCCATATTAACCTAAATTAATCAATTATAATCTCAAGAGTTGACCTCAATGTAACTTGGCTGATATAATATGCTTTATGAACATAGAGAGCTTCCATGTTTGCTGTACCCACTTTTGTATCTCCCCTATCTATCATGGTGCTTGGCAAATGGAAGATGCTCAATCAATATGTTTTTTAGTAAATGAAAAAGAGATGAGAAATACACAAAGAATTTTAGTGTTATATATATATAAAACTTCTAAGAAAAAATATTGTATAAGTATTTTATGTCTAGTTAATCGCACATATACCACTTCCAATTTTGAGCTGTATGGATATCATTGTCAAAAGAATATGATCACTAACTAATCCAAGATATAGTAACTGTGTAAGGGCCATTTACCAGATTGCTGTTTGGTTGACTTATTTTGCTGTCTTGCATCCATTTCCTCTCCTGAATAACATCACAATTTCTAGTTCCCAGTGTGTATTGTCTTGATTGTCCAGTAACTACATGTTCTTGTCTCCAACTACAGAAGCCAGGAACGGCTAGCAGCACCTTCTCCTGCCTGTGATAAAGCCACAAAGCAGGCTGGTGGCCTAAGCATGGTCAATCAAATGCTCTTCCCTAGAACTCTGAGTAAAGAAGCAAGGGAGGAAAGAACACTTGAAAAAACTTCAGTAAAAGTTGGAGATAAAAAGAAGAAAAAAAGCTTTCCAAGTGCAATGAAATCACTCACCATTAGTTTGTCTACTATCCACTTCTATAATTACTTTTTATTTCTTTTTCTCTAAAGCCTTTACAAGGGTCCTTCTCACATCTGTCCCACATTTCATTTTACCACCACTTAAAATTCAGGCATACTCTCCTTTAGTGCCACCATATTATCTTTTCGGATTATGAAATATGCTTCTTTGACTCACCAGCCTCAAGCCCTTGTTAAGTTGAGAACCTAAGCCAACTCCTCTCTCTTTTGATATTTTAAGCAGTTCTGAGTTCTCTGCCATTCTCCCTTTTCAAGGACTATAATTCTCCACTCCCTTCTTCCTAAAGCTAAGCATTTCAGGCCAGGGCACATCTGGCAATGAACAAAGATGAGCTGGCATCAGGCAAACAGCCTACACGCACTCCAAACACAAGTTTGAGGCAAGATGGAAGAGGGGAAACGTGGCCTCCAAAATCACATATAAGTAAGTTCCTCCGGAAATTTACAAAACAGGGTTGAATATTTTTGCTCATTGTTGGCCTACAACTTAAAGGTCGATAGGAACAGAAAGACAAGTGTGAGCAGAGCCTAGCAGACTTTCATTGCAGGTGAGGAAGCAGAAGCAGAGCAGATTGGGAGGAGGTGTGGAGTAGCAGGGAGGGCAGGGAGCTTTGTTGTGTGTTTTCTTCCATTGTAAAAATAAAATGTGTAGCCGAAACCGGTTTGGCTCAGTGGATAGAGCGTCGGCCTGCGGACAGAAAGGTCCCAGGTTCGATTCCGGTAAAGGGCATGTACCTGGGTTGCGGGCACATCCCCAGTGGGAGATGTGCAGGAGGCAGCTGATCGATGTCTCTCTCTCATCGATGTTTCTAACTCTCTATCTCTCTCCCTTCCTCTCTGTAAAAAATCAATAAAATATATTAAAAAAAAAATGTGTAGTGACTCTATTTTACCTAAGGAATCCCATTGGCAGATGATACCAGCTTCTAATATCAGCTCTGCAGCGCACGGTCACTGTTCTCTCGCGAATACTCAGACAAACAAGCTTCGAAAACTGCTTTCCCATGGGAGGGTTCAGGTAGGGTTTGGGGGTCTCTCCCAGTGATCTTGAAATCATACCACTCAGTAGTTGCTTATTTTGCCTACGCCTAAAGATTGTACTTATTTTAACTATTTTTCTTCTATACTAAGGGACTGACCCCATCATAAGTTTGAATTCTTTTTTATCCAAAGTTAATTTTTAGAAAATCCATCTCCTAGACATTTTCCTCATAATTTAAATAGTTACTTACCCAATAATGGTACATTTTTTTGAAATAACTTGGATAAATAAAATAGTAATAGAATTCTACTATTACTTGCTAATGCCTTTCTAAAAAATCATCTAAAATTTGGAATTTAGTTGATATTTATTATAAGATGATAATACTGAAGTAAAAATGTGCAATTCCTCTATTTTACCTAAGTAATCACATTGGCAGAAAATATTAATGTTCTTTTTTATTGTAGTAATAAGAAACACTGTATTCCATAATACCTAGCACTTCCTAAATTCACAGATTTCAAATAAACTTCCTGTATGCAGACCATAAAATTGCACATCTCATTTGCAATTATTCAAATGTTTTTGGAGGCTCTCCCAAAGGCAGGCAAGCCTTTGGGTTTGGGTAGAGATGAAACTATATATTTAAACTTTGACCATGTTCCAGAAAAGGCATAGTGTAACCCTTATCTATGTCAGTATCTGGCTGGTTTGGTCTGGATGGTAAATCATTACTGGCTTATTCATCCAAAGCTTCTTTTGTGTGTGTGTTCCTTCCACTCTGTTCTGCTTTTGAATTATAAAATTTTCTCTCTTCCCATTTTCCAGAACCAGGCCAACTAATGATCACTCATGATACTTAGTACCTCCCATGCCTATTCTCGCCTTCCATACATGGTAACTAAGTCCATAATAGTAGTTCTCAAACCCAGCTGTCCATCGAAATGCCTTGTGGAAACTCTGGAATATATGCCTACCTAAGAGTCACTCCCAGAAGTTCTGTTACGAAAGAGTTCCTGTCATGGTTCCAGATCATTCTGAGACACAGCCAGGGTTAAGAAACACTAACAAGGAAACACAAATTCTAATTTTAGGGACATGTAAGGATAATAAATACATATAGGCTTACCTAAGGAATTATACTCTCCTTGTAAAGACTCATATGTACAAACCAGCATCAAGGAAGCTGGCATCTGAAGTAGGCCTTTAAAATCATTGAGAAGTTACTAATACCTGGTGCATTGAAGAACCCACTCAACCTATCTCCAGGAATACCTTTTGTATCCAGACTTTCTTTTTCTTTTTCTTTTCTTTTTTTAATTAAATCTTTATTGTTCAGATTATTACATTTGTTCCTCTATTTTCCCCCCATAACTCCTCTCCTTCCAGTTCCCACCTCACCCTCCTCCCTCACTCCCCACCCACTGTCCTCATCCATAGGTGCACGATTTTTGTCCAG
>NW_006293523.1:164496-166252 GCF_000327345.1 Myotis davidii | reverse complement strand
GTTACCCTTAATCTCCTCCACAACAGTAGGCACTCAATACCCAGGGGTTCTCTTTTGAGTTGGATGAGATTGGAGATGATGTGCTGCCTCCCCGATTACTATTTGACAGCTACCAAGTCTAAGATCTAAATAGAAGATTTTTTAAAATATAATTTATTATTTTTTTATAGAGAGAAAGGGAGAGAGATAAAGAGTTAGAAACATCAATCAGCTGCCTCCTGCACACCCCCCACTGGGGATGTGCCCGCAACCCAGGCACATGCCCTTGACCGGAATCGAACCTGGGACCTTTCAGTCCGCAGGTCGACGCTCCATCCACTGAGCCAAACCGGTTTCGGCTGCCCCAGACTTTTTATATCAGAAAAAGTCTGGATTCATTTCTCACTTTTTATGTGAGAAATGACAAGTGCAATTGAAACAGTGTTGTAAATATTATATTGTGCATCAATATTGGTTAAGCACATTTTGTGGGCTGGGAAGTTATATTTCTCTAAGAAATCCTCAAATTCTACCATGTAAACTTGAACGGCTGGACTTCCAAGCCTAATTTTCTATAACTGCATTGCACAGTATCATAGCCACCAGCTACATATAACTGCAGAGCACTTTTAAGCTTTGTTGTCAGGGTAATATACACACAGATTGCAAAGAATTTATGTAAAAAAAGTAAAATATCTCTAAAATTTTACATTGATTTTAAGTTTGAATATTATTTTTACATATTGGTTTAAATATAATATTTTAAAATCAATTCACTTGATTTTTAAGATGTTATTAATGTGGGCTGTTCAAAAATTTGAAGTTATATATGTGGCTCACATTATATTTCTATTGGATAACACTAACAATATTTACATCTACCCTAACACTTATCACAGGTGTTAATCTTTTCATAGACCTAATCTTACCCTCTGTCACCAATACCTGATATACCAAAAGTGTAATTATTCTCCATGACTCATTTAACTGGGTGTTTAACAGTCAAGCCATCAAGCGGTACTCCACGTATGAATATTCATTAAAAACTTAACATTTAAACCCTAACTGGTTTGGTTCAGTGGATAGAGCATCAGCCTGTGGACTGAAGGGTCCCACGTTCCGGTCAAGGGCATATGCCTGGGTTGTGGGCCTGATCCCCAGGGTGGGGTGGTGGGGGGACATGCAGGAGGCAGCCAATCATTGATTCTCATCATTGATGTTTTTATCTCTCTCTCACTCTCTGAAATATATAAATACTTAACATTTAAGATTTCACAAAGGCTTCCAGTCTTTTGTGCCACAGAAAATATGAATTCCTACTGAAGAAATCTAACACCTCTGTTGAATATATATTTGTAAAACAGGCCTCTTCCATCCTTCACTTGGGCTAAGGGTAACATCTTTCTCCTCAGGATCCAGCACTGAAATACCCTAGCTCAATAGAAAGACTAATTGTCCAGCAAAGGAATCAAAGATCTAAAAAACGCCCTTGGGCTGATGCCACCAGAAGTTTATATTCAGAATCCAGAATTGAAGAAGCCAGAGGAATGCCACAGAGCCCTGAATCTCCATTCATCTTCCTGAGCATCAACCAGCCTTGCCAGTATTTTCTTTACCAACCTAAGAGGTTGCTGATCTTGAATGTCTAATCCAACTCTAGACCCTCCCTTCTGAATATGTCAGTAAACTCTCTAGATGTTATCCTGATATTTACTCAGGGACAATGCACTGTCCCTATATCTAGTAACGTCTCCCTTAAAAAAGAGAAAAGCTAAAC
>NW_006293523.1:159496-161996 GCF_000327345.1 Myotis davidii | reverse complement strand
TGCCCTGAGAAACTTGTGCTGCAGGAGTGGCATTCGTTCAGACTGTGCTGCGATGCTCCTTCATTTTGGTAAAACAGAATTATCTTGTAGAAAACCTGTATGTGCTAAGCCTTTGTTCTCGCTTGTATCCATGTTTGTTTTAAACTGCAAGGTTCCAGTCTGTGAACTTATTATTTATTTCAAACTAATCAGGGATAGATATGATCCAATCTTCTTAAATTTCAGAAAAAGTCAAAATAATGTGAAGTGCCAATAGTTTCATACTCTTATGGGACTTACAAAAATTTCATAAGATGCCACATCACTGAAAAGCAGAATTCATTATGTGATGAGAAAAGTCATTAATATTAGAATGCGTAATAAATGGTCAAAAATGAAAATGAATAGCCAGACATATTATTAGAGTTCTCAGACCCTTACAAGTTCCAAATGAGTACTTGGTAACTGTCAGACTAAATTTAAAAAATATCTGTGGTAGAAATGCCCAAATTCAGATTGAATTATAAAATTTAGGTTTAACAATAAGGGGAAAAAAGCAAGAAAGACAATTAATGCAGAAACAAGCAAACCATGGCCATATGTAAAGATAGTTCTCTATCAGACAATGAAGAGAACTTCATTATTAAATTAAGTTTCTGATAACTAGATTCAGAATAACAAAACGCTATGTCCACTTTAAAGCTCTATGTCATTGCTTTTCATAGATTTCCTAAAGCTTTTAATATTCCCATTTTGAGTTAAAATGTTTACAATACTCTTGGCTTCTTTCAAAAAAACATTTCATTATTATCATATATTTAAACAATTAAATCATAATATTATAGAGTGCATAATAGCATCATATCAGAGGGCATGTTAAAGATTTACGTGCAAATGGAAAACATATCCAACCAAACTGCAGGGCCTGTTTTCTTCTGAGAAGCTCTTCTTTGAAACACAAAGTAAACATTTAGCATACAATAGGTTAAAGCGTTATTTCATACCATCATAGACAAAATTGAGAAAAAAGTATATTCAAGAGATCTTTAAATTTTTCTAAGATGGTGAAGAGAGGAAACCTATATGGGTAAAAATTACAAAAACAAAAACACTTTAAGATTTTAAATTTTTCTATTAAAGAAAATGCATAACAAATCATATTTAAAGAAAAGTCCAATAATTTTAAAATTAAGGAACTCTGATATTTTATTTTTACATCCATATTAGTGTAGGATAATATATTCTGTGTAATTGCTATACTTAAAAGATACAAATAACATCTAGAAGGTTGTCGCAAAATTTAAGATAAATCCTAAAAATTACTAAAATGCATAGTTATATGCTCACACATTAAACTTAAATAACAATAGAAATGCTTAAATAACAATAGAAAATAAATTATACTAACTTGTATACTTTATCTATTTTTCATACAAAAAGAATAAACTACATTCTTAAAAACTCAGTACACTTTTAAAACCAGCAGTTGACAACTGCACTAAATGTTCCTTAATTCCATTAAGAAAGGTTGAAGTGTGACTGTTTCTGTCACAGGTTCCATTGGAGGTAACAGCAGATACTGGTTTTCTTAACATGCCTCAGTAATTTTGGTACTTCACTCCTTTCAGCCAGAGTTAAACATGCTTTTAAATAGATGCATGTGGCCTAATAATAGACTGAATTTGCTTACTAAGGACTTCAAATGAAATTTTGTACGTGCTCTCTACTGATAGGAAGGTATCAAAGATATTTTCACAAGTTCACATATTTTTGTGGGTACTTCCCCAGTGGGGAGTGTGCAGAAGGCAGCTGATCGATGTTTCTCTCTCATCGATGTTTCTAACTCCCTGCCTTTCTCCCTTCCTCTCTGTAAAAAATCAATAAAATGTATTTTAAAAAAATAAAAGAAAAGCAAAGTCTGATTGTATGCATGAGAGATAAGTTCTTTGAGAAGACTGCCGAGTGATGGTTTATATTTTGTGACCTCTTTACTGCTAACACATGTTCAAAAGTAAATTGGAAGTGATTTCTGATTTCTCTTTTGTCATTTTCCTCCCTCCTTCACTCATGAGCATCCTTTAGCATGTAAATTGCTCCACCACCACACACCTCACCCCCATTCCCCAGACACTTTTCAAATAGATTCCTTCTTCCTAGATGGGATTTTATCTCTTTAGCTCATACAAAATAAGCCTTCACTAATGTTTTACGTCAATTCTTTCATTCATTACCACTTAAGTTAGTTCGAGTAATGTTATTACTTTTAATATATCCACATTAACTTATTAAATACCTATATTCAAATTTTAAATAAGAAGCAAAATTTAGTCATCAGTATCTTCCTTCTTCTCATTGATATATGCTTATTTCTGAAGAAAAGCAAAATATTTACAATATTAGCTAAAATTATTATGAGCAAACTCTTTGGCTCTTTTCCCTTCACACTGCTATTTAATTGATATAATATGATCTAACCCTAAATCTAATCTAAATGAGCAATTTCTGATACCAATTTCTTTTA
>NW_006293523.1:143023-159288 GCF_000327345.1 Myotis davidii | reverse complement strand
TATATATGCTTGAATAGTGACAAATCAGACCTTATTTTTTTTTCGGTAAGCTTATCCTGTGAAATGTAACTATAATATAAGTAATATTTTGTGGTTTAAAGTGAAAAGAATAAAACTGCCTGAAATTTGTAAGAGCCAACAGTGTTTTTGATATTTTCCTTTTCATTAAAAAACAAAAAATATCTTTTGATTACTACACTCTCAACTTGAAAAGAAATCTATGATAGAGTAGCGAACACAAACAACCATCACAAGTGCATTTATGACCAATGGCAAGCAAAACCATGAAGCTTTTAAAAGAATGTGATTGTTGTCAGAAGAAATCGGGTCCCACAGCGCAGTGTTCAGCTCTGTTTGCACTCAAAGCCATGGCCAGGGGCGCAGGCAGCACTGCTCCGAGCCTGTTGGGCACAGACCAGCAAGAAAGTGAATTCTGCATACTGCACAGATCACCGCTCAGTTCAGAGCAGTCAGATTGCATCTGGGATCAACCAATTGTGCTTCATGAAACCGTCAGCCCTCATTTGTGTCTAGCTGTTTTCTTCTGTCCAGGAGTAAACAAGGGGTTCTCTCCCTCCCCTGGAGTGCACAGTAAGTTCACACAGTGGGACTTTGTCAGCAGCCTCAGAGTTGAAGTTACTTCTCCCAGACAGCAGTTCCAGTGCACACCGTGAAGTCACAAAGAGAAGCAACTTTGGAATGACCAAGTTAGGGCCCCTTTTCAGAAACGCATACCTTAGATTCCTAAACACATGGGCATGGCATGTCTCTCCCATGAAGTAAATGTAGGTGTTTCTACTATGAACAACTGTTTTTGTGGGCGTTTTTCTGCAAACTAGCTCAGCAGATTCATCACTTTAGCAAGGAGCGGGTGGTGGTGATTGTTTTTGTTGTTTCACTGCTCTGGGGGCTTTGCTTGCAGGTTTTAAAAAAAACTTTTTTTTAAAAAAAAAAAAAAAAAAAAAAAAAGACCTGGATAAAAATCCTGTCAATCTGGTCCACCTCCAGGAAGCTAATCATGCCTGAATCGCTGAGAGAAGTGTAATGATGCTAAACAGGAACAGGTATGTTGGCTTCTGTTGCTATTGCTTCCGCCACAGCGTCGCCTTTACAATCAAGCCAAATAATGTTGAAGGAACATCATTTCAATAATAAAAGGTACGGGTGTTATTGAAGCCGTTTTCCTTGGCAAGGAAATATTTAGTATTTAGTATTTAGTATTTGCTGCATTGACTTCTCCTAGCCAGCTGGTGTGTCCTTGTTAAGACTGCATTTATGCAGCTTGAGCTGGAACCTTTTTTGTTCTCCCAGTCTATTACTTTGTCGATTTAGGGGACAACAGCCAAAGTGAAACAGCTTGCAATTTGCACCTGTCTGCTCTAAGCACCGCATGTTAGATTATGGGAGAGCAAACTCTTTACTGCTAATGAGAATAAAGGTAGGGCTAAATGCCGTTTTTTTTAGAGGCTTTATTAGGGTATTATAATGATTTCTTTTTCATTTGTAAATGATCTCATGGGGACCTACCTTTGCTCATGTTTTAGAGTCCTTAGAGTTAAAGAATAAAATGTCTAAAAAATGTAGTTAAAGTTGCTCATTCTTTAAAGAAATTTTAAATGTCATGTAACTAAGAATCGAGTTAATATTAAGCCCAAGTTGCCACAGATGAGAAAGAATAAATGTAAATGCTAAATTATTTCCAATTTGTTGTAAAATACCTATAGAGGGCTTTAATTTAGTGAATAAACAAATGAGTATATCAAGAATTTTAAGGATATAAGGAACCTGATGCAATGAACATATACTTGACTTCACATATATATGTATGTGTGTATGTATGTATATATATAAAATTACAGACATGTTTCAGAAACATGACTAGTTTGGAAAATAATGTCAAGTGCCTGAAAGTAAACCAAAGTTCTCTGCTTATACTGCCATTTAAAATGTAACCAACTGAATTGAAGATAAAATTCCAAGTGGATGATTTTAAAATCATACATACATAGATATAGATAAATTCTCCATAAATGCAAAAATATCAGCACATATAATTCTCTCCAACCTTTACTAGAATTTCTCTGCATATCCCTTAGCATTAATTCCTTTGAGGAAATATATCAGTGGGCTATTATCTATTTGTAGAGATTTTAAATTAAACTCATCGAGATGAAAAATTTTAATTATAGCTTATAGCATTTCTCAAACCTTATGTATTTTTTAAAAATCATAATAATATGTTCGGATAATTTGGCAAAATGTCCTTGAAGATGATCCAATATTTAAAATCTCTGTTAATGAAAGTTATCCATGCTACATTTGGCTTCCAAAATTTTCCCACCCTGGCGCTTCGTGCTGAAATAATGATGATATGATGATGGGTTAAATGAAGTTGAGGTGGTCACAACGTGGTCTCACTAGTAATTACTATAGTTTAATGTGGTTGTTGGCCCACATCTCGCCTGACAGATAACATTCCAGTTTGTCAGTGATGGACCCTTTCAGCACAACTTTCGGAGTTCTGCCAGCCATTGCTGAATCTGGTTAGGTCAAAGGGTTGAGCCATGTGTAATTCAGAACAGAGGAGGTCCCACGGTCACTCCACAAAAACAATTACACTACTTACTTCACTGTAGCCCTTGCCCAAAACTCACAAGCTTCACAGTTCCAGTGCAGTAAATCTAATTCTGCCCCTGGGCAATAAGCCACATGAAAATATGTGGTGCTGTGTTTATAAATCTACTCAAAAAATAGAAACAGAGGACAGGCACAATGAGGGCCTACTATGGATCCTGGGAATCCTTGGAAATTCTGAATGCACTTTTGTTTAAGTTCTATGGACTCTTTTGCTATGACATTGTCTGCTACACTCGTTAATCATCCTCTTTACCCATGAGTGCTACAAAGAAGGCTAAATTTCTACTCACTTTTATACTATTTCTCTATCGATATTATTATGAAAAATAAAGCTTAAAAGGCTGCTTTTAAAGGAAAAAAAGTCATAAAGGAGATTACTGTTATATCAATCTTACCTCTCTATCCATGTTCTTGGCTCCTTTCCCTTGGCAATACACAAATTTAAATCAAGTTCCTCTAAAAAATAAAATAATAATACTTGAAAGCTAGAATAAATTGCCCCAACCATAACACATTTGGGGTTGAAGAGCTTATTGCTGTAATGCTATGTAATGGTACCAAAAAAAAAAAAAAAAACCCAAGCATAGAGTCAACAGGATTTGAGCTGGTGTTTTGTTTTTATTATTGTTGTTCTTGTTTATTTAGCCCGACATCAAATAAACTGAATAGTCACAGAATGTTTTAAAAACGTAATCTCTATGAAAACCTCAGACTTAATCTTAATAGCCTAAACTTTCTGGTTTCTGCCAAAAATGTGACATATTAAATTGTATTAAGGTTATTATGAAAACTTGCTTTTGCATGTTTTAGGTAGTTGGACTATATTTATCTTTTAAAAAATTAGAATCCAGTTTTGCAACAGTCACAAATTGACAATAGTGGCCAGGTGCACAAAATTCGTGCACAGAGGTGGGAGGCTAAATTAACTCTTGGCCTGTACCCTCCCCAATCTGGGACCCCTCGGGGGATGTCTGACTGCCGGTATAGGCCCGATCCCTGTGGGATTGGGCCTAAACCTGCAGTCGGACATTCCTCTCACAATCCGGGACTGCTGGCTACTAACCACTCACCTGCCTGCCTGCCTGATAACCCCCTATGACCCCCCTTCTGGCCTGATCACCCCTAACTTCCCCCCCAGCTGGCCTGATCACCCCCAACTACCCCACTTGCCAGCCTGATCACCCCCAACTGCCCCCTCCTGCCAGCCTGATTGCCCCTAACCACCTCTGCCTCAGCTCTGCCACCATGACTTTGTCCGGAAGGACGTCTGGAAGATCTCCTGGAAGGTCTCCCAGTCTAATTAGCATATTACCCTTTTATTAGTATAGATATCCCTAATATGCAAATAGATTGAACAGTGGAACAACCGAACAACTGGTCGTGATGACGTGCGCTGACCACCAGGAGTGTGCACAGAACATGGCAGGCATCAGCAACAGGTGGCAGAGCGCAGAACATGGCTGGCATTGGCTGTGACAGGACGGTGGAGCAGGTAAGTGGGGCTGCCAGACCAAGGCAGGGTGTCAGTTGCTGTCATCAGGGCAAGCCTCTGATGGTTGCTGAAAATTCTTTACTCCTGAACGCTGTGCTCCCACCCAGTGCTCACACCTGCTGCCGGCACCGGGCGCTGTCCCCAGTCACTCAGCACCATCAGTGGATGAGAGAGGTGGCTGCCAGCCCCAATCACCCCTGAGGGTTTCTCCACCTCCCCCTGCTCCTGAGGAGCGACTGGGGCAGCAGCTGCCACTCGCACCAACTGACGATGCTAGCCCCACTCATGCCTGCTTCTAGAGCCAACCCCAATTGCTCCGCGCCATCAGCAGGTCAGCATGTGGGAGAGGCTGCAGAGGTGGGAGCCGGGCTGCCAGCAGAGAAGGGACCAAGGACTGTGGTGGGAGGGGTTAGGTGGGGGCATGGAGGATGGGCTGAGACCCGCCCCATGCCCACTGCAACCTCAAGGCCCACAGTTCCTTTCAAGATGCACGAATTTGTGCACTGGGCCCCTAGTCTATATATGTAAAAGCCTGAATGACCAGTCAACTGGTCGCTATGACATGCACTGACCACTAGGGGGTAGACATTCAACGCAGGAGCTGCCCCCTGGTGGTCAGTGAGCTCCCACAGTGGGAGTGCCGCTCAGCTGACCAACCCGTCCTCGTGGTCCACCAGCACAGTGGCAGCCACTACCTCCCTCAGGAGTCCTGCAAGTCCAATAATGAAGAATGGGCCAGGCACCAGTGTACCAGCGCCGCCAGCACAATCCTGACAGAGCCAGCCTCCTGGAAGTCAGCCTCAGGCACTGTGGCTGCTTCCCCTCCCTAGACGCTCCACAAGGAAGAAAGAATATAAAAGCAGCTGCCAGATGGTTCCAGACAACCAGTGTGAACGGAAACGGATCCCGGGCCAGCAAGGGCATCCCATCACCTGACCAGAGGGCCGAACATGTCTCAGCCTTCCCCTACTCCCTTGGAGACCCCACCCATGCATGGATTGGCTGGCAAGTGCAGCAGCAGTGGTGGGAGCCTCTCCCACCTCCACGGCAGCACTAAGGAACAGTGAGCCAAGTGGTAAGGAGCAGCAAGCAGGTGGGCAGTAAGGACGATGGGTCATGGACTGTGAGAGGATACAGGCTGGGCTGAGGGACCCTCCCACCCCCAGTGCATGAATTTTGTGAACTGGGCCTCTAGTATCTGATAAAGTCAATAATAAACATGTGTACTTAAGGACCAAGCAAATTAAATGTTGAGAATTGCATCCAGCTAAGATATGGAATACACAGCTTTTAACAAAAGGAAATGTGTCTTTAGCACTCTGAAAAGTTGGTAGAATCATGCAATAAATTATCAAGTTCAATCTGCAAGCTATTTCATTTGATATTATTTCAGTTGATAAACATACTACACTAGAATATAGTCTGTGGCAGATGACAATAATAAATGAGAAAGTTTTAAAAAGCGACAGTACCAGTATTTATTAGATTATTATAAACATACAACAAATGAGCTTTGAATTTTAAACTTGGAATTCACTCTTTTTAAGTGGTTATCAGTATTTAACAGAAAAACAAAGTACATCATGCAGAAATTACACACATGACACTTTTTTTTAGTCAGAGCTATCCATCATAGTTTTTAACAGTCACTCCACAAAGTGCATATGAGCTCATATGTGGCTATCAAAGTTGAAAAATGATAGATTTTATTCCTTCTAGTGTTCATTTTAAAACATTTAATTTTTTGTAAGAGTAAAGTAAAAGATTTTAAAAATATATTGATTATTTCTTACAATAAAAGAAATACATGTAAGATTATTTAAAAGAAAAAAATAAACATCAAAATTAGAAAATTTTAGACAATTAGTAGAAATTGAAGTTTGACTTGCTTGTTTTTTCCACAGCCCATAATTAAAGACTAATTCAAACAATATATATTTCTGGGAAATTAAAATCTGTTTTCTTTTGTTTCCTTGAATTTGTTATTAATCTAATAGTTAATATTTGTCTTTAAGATGCTTGCAATTTGTAAAATTGCTTATTTTATTGTCAACATAAATTTATTTTGCAGACATATAATCCAACTGTACAAGCCAAAAAGCACAGGGTGCCTCTATTAACATAATATAATGCTCAGAAAACTTTCAATAAGGAAGACTATTTCTCTCCCTTCACAGGAGGTTGCATTTTAAGTATCTTCCTGCTCAAATATTCAGAATGCAATAAGACTCAGTACAATTGTGAAATACCATCCAAACCTCTTTATTATGTTGTGTAAAATATGTAGTTGAGTAAAAAAAAAAATAGTTTGATAGAAACAAGTGGTACATCATTTAAAGAACAGTTATCACTAGAGGAGAAGTAAAATTGGATGTTCCCCTGTTTCATGAACAAAGGGTGTGACCTAGGGAAAAATATTGATGCCTCCAAGGAGTGACATATGCAAACATTTGCCAGTAAGAAGAGTTCAGATAAAAATTGTTAACAAGCCCTGGCCAAGTGGCTCATTGGTTAGAGCATCATCCCTTTTACCAAAAGGCTGCAGGTTCAATTCCTGGTCAGGACACATGCCTAGGTTGTGGTTTTGATTCACGGTCAGGGTACAACTGATTGACATTTCTCTCTCACATCAATGTTTCTTTCTTTTTCTCTCCCTATCTATCTATATCTCTATTTTCCTATCTATCTATCTATCTATCTATCTATCTATCTATCTATCATCTATCTATCTATCTATCTATCTATCTATCTATCTATCTATCTATCATCTCCATTCCTCTCTACATATAAAACTCAATGAAAACATATCCTCAGGTTAGGATTTAAAAAACTGTTAACAAATTTCTAAAATCTGAATGTGGTCTCATATGAGAACATAGAGTTTGTGGGGATCTTCAAACACAAGGGAAATCTTCACAACCACTCATATATTCTTCTCCTGGGTTCTCAGTTGGGTCCAGGAGCATATTATCTGTAAACCAGGAACTATTGCAGTAGAATCACTGTTTTCCTCTGTGACTGATTCACAGAGGGTTCTAGGGGTGGGATTCCATGAAGGTCAAGGGTTTCCATTACAGTGGGGACAAAACGAAACCCACCCCCAAGCAGCATGGCTTGAAGCCATGAAGAACAAGACTGGGAAATCACAGAGGTAAAAAAATACAATGCAATTCAGCAACATCTACTGGAAAACACTAGAAACACATCTTCATTAATATAGATAGAAACAAATGCCTAGACAAAGGAAAATAGCAAATACAATGAATAACGGGATAATGAGGATGACCTTAAAAAAAATGAAAAATCCCCAGAATGCAAACCAGAACACATGGACATATGTGATATAAATGACAGAGATTTCAAGATTGCATTTCTGAAAATACTCAAGATGTGAGAAAATACAGACATGCAATTCAATGCACTCAGAAAACAAATCAATGAACAAAAGGAGTACTTTACCAAAGACATTGAAACTTTATTTAAAAAAAAAAAACAATCAAAAATCCTGGAAATGAAGCATGTAATTAAGAAGATTAAGAGTGAAATTCTGAGCATAGAAAACAGAGCCAACCAGTTGGAGGAAAGAATTAGTGATATTGAAGATAGGAATTCAGAAATGACACAGAAAGAAGAGAGAGAACTGATCATAAGGAAAAATGATAGATCTCTATAAGAACTATTTTACTCCATCAGGAAAAGCAATGTTAGAATTATAGAATGCCAGAGGAAGAGGAAAGGGAGCATGGATCAGAGAGTGTATTCAAACAAATGCTGGATAAGAACTTCCGAAACTGATGGAAAGAACTAAGTCCTTGAATCCAAAAAGCAAATAGAACATCTAGTTACCTCAATCCAAAGAGGTTCTCTCCAAGGCACTTGGCATTTAAGCTGTTAAAAATTGATGATGAAGAAAAATATTCTTAAAGTAGAAAGTGACCTACAAAGGAAAACCCATCAGAATTTCATCTGATTTCTCAGCAGAAACTCTGCAAGCCAGGAGAGACGGGGATCAAATATTCAAATGTCTGAAAAAGAAATAATATATCAAGCAAAATTATCCTTTAAATATGAAGGAGAACTAAAGATGTTCCCAGACATACTAAAGCTCAGGGATTTTATGACCAGAAAACCTTCATTACAGGAAATACTCAAGGAAGTTATTCTACCTGTAACAAAGAACATAACACTATGAATAAGATCATCAAAACACTTACAGTATAAATAGGGATAATTTGTGACAACAAAAACATAAAAGGGGAGGTGGTAAAGGTCTGAACTGGCAAAGGAGGATGAAGATCAGATGCACTAAAAAAAACAAACAAAAAACTATGGTATATATGCAAGTTAATTTTTATAAACCTAATGATAACAGCATACACAAATCCCCAAACCAGGACACATAACTTAAAGAAAGAGAAAACAGTGGAAAAAAGTATGTCATACCACCAAACAAAAACAGCAGACAGAAACACAAAGGAAAAGAACTAATGGAGACACAGAGCTACCAGAAAACAAAAGGTAAAATGGCTATAGGAAATCCTCATACATCAATAATTACCCTAAATGTAAATGGTATGAATTCAACAATAATGAGGCAGAAGGTAGAAGAATGGATCAAGAAACAAAACCCAACCATTTGCTGCCTACAAGAGACACATCTAAACTGACAAAACAAAGGTAGATTCTATGTAAAAGCATGGAAAATTATTCTCCAAGCGAAAAAAGCAGGCATGGTGATTGCTATATCTGAAAAAAATAGACTTTAAGATAACAAGAGACAAAGATGAACACTTTATAATGAAAAAAGGAACACTACATCAAGAAAACATACCACTTTTAATATATATGCACCCAACCAAGGAGCATATAATTAAGAAGATTAAGGAGCACCAAAATATATAAAACAACTACTCACAGAACTAAAGGGAGAAACAGATCAAAACACAGTCATCACCAGCAAACTTAATAGTCCATTGACAGCTCTAGACAGATGAACCAAACAAAAAACATATAAAGAAATAAACCACCTAGACCAGTGGTTCTCAACCTTCCTAATGTCGCGACCCTTTAATACAGTTCCTCATGTTGTGGTGACCCCCAACCATAAAATTATTTTTGTTGCTACATTATAACTATAATTTTGCTACTGTTATGAATCGTAATGTAAATATCTGATATGCAGGATGTATTTTCATTGTTACAAATTGAACATAATTAAAGCATAGTGATTAATCACAAAAACAATATGTAATTATATATGTGTTTTCTGATGGTCTTAGGCAACCCCTGTGAAAGGGTCATTCGACCCCCAAAGGGATTGCGACCCACAGGGTGAGAACAGCTACACTAGACCAAATGGACATAATTGACATATACAGAACATTTCATCCCATAACATCATATTATACATTCTTCTCCAGAACATTCTTAAGGATAAACCATATGTTGGGTCACAAAACTAGCATCAACAAATTCAAGAAGATTCAAATTATACCAAGCATATTCTCTAACCACAATGCCTTGAAATTAGAAATCAACTGCAGAAAGGAAGTAAAGAGATCCACAAATATGTGGAGATTAAACAACATACTACTAAAAAATTACTCTGTCAAAGAAAAAACAAAAGATATATAAAGACAAATAAGAATTAAAATGCAACATATCCAAACTTCTGGGATGTAGGAAAAGCAGTTAGAAGCATGAAGTTTATATCATTATAGGCCTACCTCAAGAAACAAGAGAAATCCCAAGTAAAACCTGACATCATATCATAAAGAACTAGAAAAAGAAAACAAAAGCAACCCAACATCAGCAGAAGAAAGGAAATAATAAAAATTAGAGCAGAATTGAATTAAATAGAGAACAAAAAGATGATACAAAAAATTAATAAAACAAAGATCTGGTTCTTTGGAAAGATTAATAAGATTGAAACCCCCCTGGCTAGACTCACTAAGGAAAAAAAAAATGATCCATATAAACAAAATCAGAAATGAGAGAGGAGAAGTTACTACATACATCATAAATATACAAAGACTCATACTAGAATATTGTGAAAGTGTAGATGCCACTAAATTCAATAACCTAGAAGAAATTGGTAAGTTTCTAGAAATATATAATCTGCCTAGACTAAATCATAAGAATTAGAAATTTAAATAGACTTATCAGTAGTGAAGAAATTAAAATAACCATCAAAATCTCCCAAAAAATAAAAGTCCAGGACTGGATGGCTTCACAGTGAATTCTACCAAATATTCAGAAAAGATTTAAACCTATCCTTCTCAAACTTTTCCAAAAATTTGAAGAAGAGGCAATACTTTCTAACACATTCTATGACGCCAATATAACCCTGATACCAAAACCTAGCAAAGAAAACACACAAAAAAGGGAAACTACAGACCAGTATCTCAGATAAATACAGATGCAAAAATCCTAAGCACAATACTAGCATATAGCATACAATAGTACATCATAAAAGAACACATCACGATCAAGTGGAGTTCATCCCAGGGCACAAGGATAGTGTAATGTATGCTAGCCAATCAATGTAATACACCACATTAACAAAAGAAAGGATAAAAATCATATGATCTTATCAAGAGATGCAGTAAAAGCATTTGATAAGATACAACATCTTTTTACTATGATTAAAACGCTCAATAAAATAGGAATAGAAAGAAAGTACCTCAACATAATAAAGGCCATATATGATAAACCCTCAGCTAATATCAAACTCAATGGTAAAAAATGGATCGTAGCTGAGTGACATGAAGGCTGCTGGAGACCCACCCAGTTCCTCTTAAAGGGACAGCACAAGGACTTATTCAGACTTGATCCCTCTGAGATCCAGCACTAGGCAGTGGTATTGGGGGAACCAGAGACAAACTGGGAGGATCTGGATTGTCTGGCATTGGGGCAGAAACTCAGGGGTGGCTTTCTCCCAGACAGAGGGGCTGGCAGTGGTCATTGTTCCTGTGCTGGGACCTCCCTGATCCCAGAGCTAACTGGCAGCCATATCTGAGTTTCCATCAGCATGGCTCACACTTTTCGCTCCACCCTCATGATTCCCTGAGACCTCACCTCATCCAACTTTCAGCCCCACCCAAGCTGTTTGCAGTGGCTTTTTCATATGAATGGCCTGTCCTGGCTCAGGGTTCAGACTTAAAGATAAATTGAAAGTTTTTCCTCTAAGATCAGGAACAAGATAAGGATGTCCACTCTCACCACTCTTATTTAATATAGTGCTGGAAGTCCTAGACAGAGTAATAAGGCAAGAGAAAGGCATCCAAATAGGGAAGGAAGAAGTAAAACTGCCACTTTTTGTGGACACCATGATTCTATATATAAAAAAAGCTAAAAAGAGAGAACCAATATGGTGGCATGGGTAATAGTTGGTTCTCACGGCCTCCAACCACTCAAAATTACAACTAAAATACAGAACAAACATCAGAAACACCTGAAAGCTGGCTGAATGGAATTCCATCACACAACTAGAGAATTAAATAAGAAAGTACATTGAGACTGATAAGAGAGGCGGAGGCCCAGAATGGGTTGGTCCCACACTCAAGTGTGGTATGTTTTCATTGGAGGGATAGCTCCACTGCAGAGGCTATCTTTGAGAAGCAAAAGGTCACAGCCCCACACCAGACCCCTAGCCTAGGGTTCCAGAGCTGGGAAGAGAAGTCCCCATAACTTCGGGCTGTAAAAACCAGCAGGGATCGTAGCTGAGTGACATGAAGGCTGCTGGAGACCCACCCAGTTCCTCTTAAAGGGACAGCACAAGGACTTATTCAGACTTGATCCCTCTGAGATCCAGCACTAGGCAGTGGTATTGGGGGAACCAGAGACAAACTGGGAGGATCTGGATTGTCTGGCATTGGGGCAGAAACTCAGGGGGGGCTTTCTCCCAGACAGAGGGGCTGGGCTTTCTCCCAGGCAGAGGGGCTGGCAGTGGTCATTGTTCCTGTGCTGGGACCTCCCTGATCCCAGAGCTAACTGGCAGCCATATCTGAGTTTCCATCAGCATGGCTCACACTTTTCGCTCCACCCTCATGATTCCCTGAGACCTCACCTCATCCAACTTTCAGCCCCACCCAAGCTGTTTGCAGTGGCTTTTTCATATGAATGGCCTGTCCTGGCTCAGGGTTCAGACTTAAAGATAAATCTTTTAAACAAGCAGCAGCTGGCATCAACATGCCCCATACCTATCAATAAGAGGCCCAAGACCCAGCACTAGCACCAGGGTCTTGCCTGAGCACTTCCAAGCCCAATACAAATAGCAGCCATCTGCAGATCATTTTGTAGCTCCTGTTGGGTAGCCCAAGGTAGTGGCTGACTTTGCACCCTCTGGGAGGCCTGAGAGCTAGTGCACTGTGTGAACAACTTCAGACCATACCAGATTACAACTCTACATATCCACAGTGACACATTCAAGTAGAAGACTCAGTGAACACCAAAGTCCCACTAAAGCAAGTCCTACTCCACAGGGGTGTAGTTGTAGCTGATATTCATAGCCAATTGTCCTGGAGGCCAGTTCCTCCAAGTGACACCCTGCGAAACCAACAGCAATTAAGGCTCAACCACAACAAAACTGTGCACATAGCCTACACAGGAGTGCACCTAGAGTGGCCAGCTCAGGAGACTGGGAAGACTGACCCACTAGGCCCTACAGGACATCTACTACAGAAGGCCACTCTACAAATTCTAAGAGACATTGCAGCGCTTCCTAATACATAGAAACAAATACAAGGAATAAGCCAAAATGTGGAAACAAAGAAACATGTCACAAATGAAGAAGAGAAGAAATCTCCAGAAAAAAAAAGAAAGAAAGAAAAACTAAAAACTAAATGAAATGGAAGCAAGCAAACTACTAGATACAGAGTTCGAAACAATGGTTAATAGGTTGCTCAAGGATCTAAATGGAGCTTCAAAGGACTTAATGAGACCTTTAAAGATATTAATGAGAATTTCAAGGAAATTAGTGAGAACAAAAACTATATGAAAAAACACCAGTCAGAAATTAAGCAAACATTAAGTGTAATAAAGAATAGTTTACAGGGAGTCAATAGTAGAGAGAGGATTCCAAGAATCAAATCAATTTGGAATATGAAGAACCAAAACACACCCAATCAGAAGAGCAAAAAAGAGAAAAAAGAATATAAAAATATGAAGATAGTGTTAGAAGCCTCTGGGACAACTTCAAACGTATCAACATTTGCATTATGGGGGTGCCAGAAGGAGAAGAGTGAGAGCAAGATATTGAAAACCTATTTGAGGAAATAATGACAGAAAACTTCCCAGACCAGGTGAAAGAAATAGACTCACAAGTCCAGGAAGCACAGAGAGTCCCAAACAAGAACTCAGAGAGGTACACACCAAGACACATTATAATTGAAATGGCAAATGTCAATAACAAAGAGAGAATCTTAAAAGCTACAAGAGAGAGACAGAAAGTTACCTACAGGGGATCTCCCATTAGACTATCAACTGATTTCTCATCAGAAACACATCAGGCCAGAAGAGAAAAGAAGAAGAAGGAAGAAGAAGAAGTAGAAGAAGAAGAAGAAGAAGAATAAGAAGAAGAAGAAGAAGAAGAAGAAGAAATACGAACAAGAAAATGGCAATAAATACATATTTAGCAACAAGTGTATCTAAAAAACAAAATAAACAAAAAAGGAATCTAATGAACAAAATAAACTCGTGTATAAAATAGAACCAGAGCCATGAAAACATGGAACAGACTGATGAATCTCAGAGGAAAGGGGAGGGAGGATGAATAGATTAACCAAAGCTCTTATATGCATTACCTATGGACACGGACAGTAGGGTGGTGAAGGCCTGAGGTGGAGTGGGAACCTGGTATAGGGGGGTAATGGGGGGGGACAGGGGTCAAATGTAATACTCTCAACAATAAAGATTTTTAAAAAGAACCCTAAAGGCTCCACCAAAACACTATTAGAAACAATAAATACAGTCAAGTTGCAGAACACAAAGTCAATGTGCAAAAATCCTTTGCCTTCCTGTATACGAACAGCAAAACTTCAGAAAAAAAGAAATGGAAAAAAACAACTCCTTTTGCAATTTCAACCAAAACAATAAAGTGCCTAGGGATAAACTTAACAAAGAACGTGAAAGACCCATAAATTAAAAATTACAAAACATTATTAAAAGAGATTGGGTAGGGGAGGAAACACCACAAAAGTGTAAAAATATCCCGAGTTCACGGATTGGAAGAATCAATCAATATATTTAAAATGGCCATATTACCCAAAACAATATACAGATTTAATGCAATCCCCATCAAAATCCCAATGTCATTTTTTACAGAAATAGAACAAGAAATTATTAGATTTGTATGGAACCACAAAAGACCCCAAATAGCCAAAGCAATCTTCAAAAATAAAAAAAATGAAGCTGGAGTTATCACACTACCTGACTTCAAATTATACTACAGAGCTTTAATAACCAATACACTAGAAGAAAATATAGGTACCAAATTTATGGATCTGGGTCATAAAGAACATTTTATTAACTTGACCCCAAGTGAAGGGAAGTAAAGGCAAAAATAAATGATGGGACTATATCAATCTAAAAAGCTTCTGCACAACAAAACAAGCTGATAACAAAAATTAATGGGGGGATGAGGACACATTTGTAATACCTTAACCAATAAAAAAATTAAAGATTAAAAAAAAAAACACAAAGAGGCAGCCAACCAGATGGGAGATGATATTTGCAAACAGTAGCTCTGATAAAGGTTTAATTTGAAAATATATTTTTAAAATCTCAACACCAAATGAACAAACAACACAATCAAAAAGTGGGCAGGGGACCTGAAAATATACTCTCTCCAGAAGACATATGAACAGCCAATAGATATTTGAAAAGATTTTCAACCTCACTGGCAATTAGGGAAATGCAAATCAAAACTACAATGAGATGCCACTTAACATCTAGACAAGCAATAATAAGTATTGGAGAGGTTCTGACCATTTCTATTCAACATGTTACTGGAGGTTCTAGCCAACAGTCCAGCCAGCCAAGAAAAAAATAAAATAAAGGCAGGGTCCTAATATAAGGTGACAGGAGAAGATTTGACATTTGGGAATGGGCACACAGTGCAAAATACAGATTTTGTTACATAGAAACCCACATCTAAAACCTATATGTTCATGTTGATCAATGTCACCCCAAACAATTTAACTAATTGAAAAATAATAAAAAATAAAGGAATTTGGCTATGTAGCAGGATACAAAAGTAACACTCAGATATCAATGGCATTTTTGTACACCACTAATGAATTCTCTGAAAGTGAAACTACAAACAATCCCATTTACCACTGTAACATAAAAAATTGAGATACTTAGCAATAAACATAACCAAGGAAGTAAAAGACTTGTACTCGAAAAACTATAGGACATTGAAAAAAGAAATAGAAGATACAAATAAGTAGAAGAATATACTGTGTTTATGGATTAGTAGAATTAACATCATTAAAATGTCTATACTACCCAAAGCAATCTATAGATTCAATGCAATCCCTATTAAAATACCAATGGCATATTTCACAGACCTAGAACAAACTGTGCAAACATGTATATAGAACCATAAAATACCCTGAATAGCTGCAGCAATCTTGAGAAAGAAGAACAAAGTTGGAGGAATCATGATACCAGATATCAAGTTATACTATAAATCCACTGTAATCAAAGCAGCCTGGTACTGACATAAGAACAGGCATATAGATCAATGGAACAGAACTTAGAACCCAGAAATCGACCCAAACCATTACACTCAATTAATCTTTGACGAAGGAGGCAAACGCATACAACGGAGTCAAGACAGTCTCTTCAATAAATGGTGTTGAGAAAATCGGACAGGTACATGCAAAAAAAAATGAAATTAGGCCACCAACTCACACCATACATAAGAAAAACTCAAATTAATAAAAGACTTAAATGTAAGTCATGAAACTATAAAAATGCTGGAAGAAACAAGAGACTGCAAAATCTCAGACATCTCTCATAGCAATATGTTTGAGGATACATATCCTAGGGCAGTGGTCGGCAAAGTCATTAGTCAACAGAGCCAAATATCAACAGTACAACGATTGAAATTTCTTTTGAGAGCCAAATTTTT
>NW_006293523.1:132513-142686 GCF_000327345.1 Myotis davidii | reverse complement strand
ATTTGAAAACATGCTCAAAGTGACTAATCATCGGAGAGATACAAATCAAAACAACAATGAGATACCACTCACACCTGTCAGTATGGCTATCATCAACAAATCAACAAATGACAAGTGCTGGTGAGGATGTGGAGAAAAGGGAACCCTGGTGCACTGCTGGTGGGAATGCAGATTGGTACGGCCACTGTGGAAAACCGTATGGAGTTTCCTCAAAATAGTAAAAATGGAAAACCATTTGACCCAGTTATCCCACTTCTGTGAACATATCCTAAGAAACCCAAAACACCAATTAGAAACTATGTATGCACCCCTATCTTCACAGCATCACAATTTACAATAATTAAGACCTGGAAATAGCCCAAGTGCCCATCAGCTGGTAAGTGGATAAAAAAGCTGTGGTATATCTACACAATGGAATACTATGCAGCAGTAAAAAAAAGAAGAATCTGTTATCTTTTGAGACAGCATGGAGGGACCTGGAGAGTATTATGCTAAGCAAAATCAGTCAGAGAAAGACGAGTATCACATGATCTCACTCTTATGTGGAATCTAATAAACAAAACAAACTGATGAACAAAATAGATCCAGAGACATAGAAGCATGGAACACAATGTCAAATCTCAGAGGGGAGGTTGAGTGGGTGGGTGGGAAGAGAGCAACCAAAGAACTTGTGTGCGTATATGTATAACCCATAGACACAGGCAATAGGGTGTTGAAGGCCTGGGATGGGAGGTGGGGGATGGGCAACAAGGGGTCAATGGGAGAAAAAAGGGGACATATGTAATACTTTAAACAATAAAGATTTTTTTAAAAGTTCTCACCACAAAACAGATAACTGTGTGAGGTGATAGATACATTAATTAACCTTATTATGGTCATCATTTTGCAATATATACGTATTTCAAATAAACATGTTATACACCTTAATCTTATATATTATATGTCAATTATAGCTCAACTATGCTGGAAGTAAAGATGTAATTAGTGAGTTAAAGTCTGTAACATAAAAACATGATAAGTATATGAGGAATTTCATCAGAGAGAGAAGAAAAACCAGATTAAAATGCTAGAAATGAACAATATTATAAGGGAAATGCCTTATGCCACCAATACGCTCATTAGTAGTGTCAATATAACTGAGAATAGAATCAGTTGAACCCAATCTCTCACCAACAGAAATTTTCTAAATTGAAATATAAGAATAAAAAGAGTGAAAAAATGGGCAGAGCATCCAAGAGTCGTGGAATAATACCAAATGGACTAACATACCTATAATTTTGAATATGGTAGAAGATGGCAGAGAACACAGGGCAGACACCCAGTGCAGAGATAATTACTAAGAATTCCTTCAAATTAATGACACATACTAAAGCAAAGATTGAAGGAGCTTAGATAACACCAAGTAGGATAGAACACACACACACACACACACACACACACACACACACACATCATTACAAACTTCCGAAAACCAATAGCAAAGAAAAAAATCTTAAAGGTTACCATAGAAAAAGGCACATCACATGCAGAGGAACAAAGGTAAGAATTATAGTAGACTTCATATCATAAACTATGCAACACTGAAGATATTAGATGTGCATCCCAGTGTACAGAAAGAAAAACAATTGTTAATACAAAATCCTATACCCAAGGAAAATACCTTTCTAAAATGAAGATGAGGGATATGGATATGACAGAATGAAGAGATTGTCAAATCCAAGCCTCCGATAAATAAAACTGAAGGAAGAATGGTCCAAATAAATAAATTCAGTGCTCTGGAAAATAACCAGAAGCAAACAAAACATTAGGAAATATTAGTTCATGCACCCTGGCCAGTATTTCTAAGTGGTTAGAGAATTGACCCCCACACTGAGGGTCACAGGTTCAATTCCTGGTCAAGGGCACATACCTGGGTTGGAGGTTCAATCCCTGGCCCAGGTTTGTGGCGTGTGCAGGCAGCAATCAATCCATGTGTCTATCTCACTTTGATGTTTCTCTCCCTCTCTCCTCCTCCCCACTATCTCTAAAAATCAATGGAAAAAATATCTTTGGGTGAGGATTAACCAAAAAAGATTAAAAAAAAGAGAAGGAATATCAGTTCATGGTTAAACTGCAGAAATTAAGATAAGTACTGGGTAGTCTGTGGCATTCTTGACCAAACGTGTGCCCATATCCACAGTTCCCCCTTACACTGTTTCAGATGGGCCAGTGTTAAAGCACTTCCAAGGAAGGGCTGGCCATAAAAAACAGCAATTTCACTGCTACAGAGGAATGAACTAATTTGGTACTGCGAACAGAAAACCCATACCCAATTGTATTGTGAATGAAAGTAGCAGACACAGTGGGGAACAAATAACGACAGCCCATGGCTCTATTACCCTGAGTTGCAGTCTCACTTGGGGTGGGCAGTAAACCACTTGACTAATCAGAATTTGACAAGGAGAACCTGGAAATGAGAGAGCCAAAGAAGGGCTGGGGGTACTCCATGGAACCCTGCTATCCGGGAGACTGTGCACGCGTACAGGGAAGACTCAAAGAGGGCCCTGGCTATCTACACATCCCCAGTTGACTTGGATGCCATGCAGATCTGCAGGAAACCTCCAAAAGGGACTCAGCAGAAGGTAAACCTGAACATTTGACAACTGTCTGAATTTTTAATGTGTTTCCAATCCCATGTACAGATCCATCAGCAGACAATGTAAAGCTCACTCGCTGAAGGTGTTTGTGAACACCCATTGATGACTAGTGAGTATGCAGACCTAGAGGGCCACTAAAACTTAAACATTAAAGCTTTTTAAAACCAAACAGAAACATCAATAGCCACACGTAGCAGGAAAAACCAGATCCAGCAGATTAAGTTCAGGCAAGTTATTAAAAACAAACCAAATCAAAACAAGCAGAACAACAACAAAATAAACAGCCACAAGAACAATTCTTAAGGAAAATCTCAGTCATATTTGCTACAGTACATGATCTAAGAGTCAGGTTTTATAAGACAACAAAAACATGGAAAAGTGTAAGCACTGTGTATTTGTCGTAGAGGTGGTAGGAGAGAACTCTGATTTTGTTCTCAACTTTAAAATAAACCTTGTATTTGCAGATCCACTCTGTTCTACTGGCCAACTCTCTGGGGTTTTGCTGGGTATACTAGCTCCCTCTCCCCTATCCGCTGCCCCCGCCCCAGGCTATTACTTTTCTTATCCTGCTTCATCAGTCAATGCTAGTTCATTTTCAAGAAATTCTATTGTCATCTCCTATTTGCATACCTTCTGTCTCACCCTATATGCATTTATTAATCCTTTATTAGCCTTTTAATAAAAACTCAAGAGAAATATTATATATATATGTATATATATACACATATATATATATATCCTAATAAATAGCTACCATATTTATCAACTAATCTGAATAGAGCATTAAAATATGTTCTACCCAGAGCTCCAAAGTTCCTTTTAGTGCCTTTTCATGCAACCCATCTGTTCCTTCCACCATTCAACTTTGCCATTTTCATCATTAAAATGAACTTCACCTAACAGACTTTATAAAGCATTAACTAATAACCTGCGTAACAACAGAGGCTATTTCTTTATGTGCTCACATTTCTATCCTTTATTTTAGTTCATATTCAACTTGACATTTATTCAATGTGCCCACGCCCTGAACTGTTGGTCTAAGCATAAATGTTCTTCAATCTGCAAGTTAATTGCTGGGATATCCTATATTCACTTCCAAGGCCCATATTAATTTCTCTATTCTCTCACTCATTTGACACAAGTGTCTGCTACATCAAAGACACTTTTTTTAAATGCAGTGGGTAACAATGGCCCCTGTCCTCAAGGAAATTATAGCCTAGGGGGAAAATAACTAGTACATAAATAATAGAAATATCAAATAGGAAGGCATAACCAATGAAATAAAAATGGCACCACTAATCACAAAGAGACTATTTAGAAATTAACTGAAGTTTAAATGCCCTCAGAAAATTAGAGGCAGAAAAAAATAATCATACTCATTGGAAGTGTCTACATCCTGGTAATAACTTAGATCCTGGGGCTTCACAACATGCCTTCATTTCATCGCACCAGAATCTACGAGGGAAGTTATATAGCCCCATTTTACAAATGAGGGAATGGAAACACCAACAGGTTAGGTGGCAGGTACAAAGCCAGAAGTAGGCCAGAGTGCGACTGCAGTTCCAGAAACATCATAGATTGCACTCTGAGCTGAGTTATTCCCCGTCACTTCTAGTCTTCAACTTGTCTTTAAGACCTATAGTTGCTCCACATGGGATAAGTGGAAAAAGCTAATGAAAAGTTTATTATGATCACAAAGTATGCTTTTATTTTTCTGTATAACCATGGGAGATCAAAAGCCTCTCCTAAGTGACTTTTGATTGACATACATGTTTCCAAGTTCCCTAGTAAAGTTCTGACCTGGCCAAAAATACTCATATATATGAACTAAAACTAGCTGCTGGAATTCCATGGGTTGTAAAGAACTTAGGGAAATGTCCCCCATCTTCCTGGCTCACATAACTTCCTATCCCACTAGTCAGCTTAGGAAATAGGAAAGGCAATTCGTAGCTATTTGAACTGTATCTCCTTCTAATTCTCAAAACTACAAAATATTCAATCTGGCTAAACTATTTCTTTGGTTACTATTTTGTCATTTCCAAGATTATAACTACACATACACACATACACACACATACAGATTTTCACATACATATATTTTACATACGTTTGTGCTTTTTTTTTAAATATATTTTATTGATTTTTTACAGAGAGGAAGGGAGAGGGATAGAGAGTCAGAAACATCAATGAGAGAGAAACATCGATCAGCTGCCTCCTGCACATCCCCCACTGGGGATGTGCCCGCAACCCAGGTACATGCCCCTGACCGGAATCGAACCCGGGACCTTTCAGTCCGCAGGCCGACGCTCTATCCACTGAGCCAAACCGGTTTCGGCATGTTTGTGTTTTTTAGTGGCTTGCTGTTAATATGCATATTCAGAAAAAAATACTTTTTCTATCTTCTAACTATCTAACAGGAAATTATTGTTTAGTTTCTGCCTTATATTTTGTTTTGTGCTTTATGTACTTACATCAATAGATAAAACCAATATCTGCCGAAACCGGTTTGGCTCAGTGGATGGAGTGTCGGTCTGCAGACTGAAGGGTCCCAGGTTCGATTCCGGTTGGGGGCATGTGCCTGGGTTGTGGGCACATCCCCAGTAGGAGATGTGCAGGAGGCGGCTGATTGATGTTTCTCTCCCATTGATGTTTCTCACTCTCTATCTCTCTCTCCCTTCCTCTCTGTAAAAAAATCAATAAAATATATTTTTTTAAAAAAACAATATCTTAGAACTGTCTATACTTTTAAATACCTCTTTTGAATCTATGAAAATCACAAGAATAATATAATCCACCTCAAATTGCTTAATATTTTAGATTCACTGTTATTATTTTTGTGGCTCCTTGATCAGAGATACTGGTAGTTTCTATTCTAAGCTGGTAGTTCTCACACTTTAGTATTGCCTCCCAGGACCCTAGAGGACTGCTGGCCCAGCCCACTGAATTTCCATTGCTAGCAACTTTAAAGATGATGCCAATAGTGCTGGTTCAAGGCCTAGCCTGAGAGCTACAGTTTAAAACCATTCTGAATGAGAGAGAGCACTGAAGTAGAAGTCAAATGCCTTAGACTATGATCCTAGATCTGTTATTCTCTTTCTGTGTGACTTAGACAAGTCATTAAACCTCTCTGAGAGTCATTAAGTGACATACTTTGATTAATTTACATAAATCTCATATCACTCTATAATCCTATAACTGAACAGAAGATAGTCTGCTCTACCATGCAGACCAAGCAATTTGATATCAGTTCTTAACAGTTAACACAGTCATTGTGTTTCAAAGGGAAAAAATGCTATTGCCCCATACTGTCATTTGAAATAATGCCATATATGAGTTCCTAAAAATCATCATGCTATCCATTTTGTGCAGCAAAGCCCACATGCTTTATGGGGAAAATGGGATTACAGACACAGCATTCAAAAACTTCATCAGTGACCATAAAAAAAAAAGATAGGAACCTAATAAATACAGTGTCAGAGTTGCATGCATGCTTGATGGTTAGGAAATGCATGAATAGTACAGCAAATATTGCTTTGGAAGTGGGCTGGGAAGAGCACAACTTGTGAGTTACTGTGAAATGGTGGAAGGAGGCTGATCTGAAATTAGACAGAAAGTTGTAACAGCAGATGTGGACAGATGTGGCTCACCATTTTCAGTTCAGCATTGGCATGAACATCACAGCTTAACAATCTTTAGCAGCCTTAAATCCTGGGATAGTTTTCCTGTCTTTGAGGTGTAGGTCTTTCAAGGCATGGGTAGATCCTATTTCATCAATATTGAAAATTGGATCCAATGTACAGCCTTCTTCTTCAAATAACTTCTGTATTACCGCTGTAAGTTCTTCGGTGGTTTTCTCATCTGTAGTCACAACTTGGCCCAAAAGCTGAAAACCTTGGAAACTGCAACGACATTTTTAACCATTGTACCAACCACTATTGCTGCCTAAAGGAGTCATGTCTGCAGGATTTGGTGACTTCCCTTTAAGGTCTTCAAGTACAGATTTGAACCATAACACTTAGATTTTTTTTCTAGGATGTTCAATGAAGTGTGTGTGTGTGTGTGTGTGTGTGTGTGTGTGTGTGTGTGTGTGTGTGTGTGTGTGTGTGTGTGTTTTAATGTAGAAAAATTAACAAATGTAAAAAGATAAGAAAATATAATCTTCAAGGGTAATGCTAACTGGAAGATGTTTGAGTTGTATGCCAGTATGTGTTTTATGTATTTCTATGTGGTTTGGTTTGTGGAAAAAGTGTTCATAACCATTCTAAAATCATGTTTTACTCATATATTCCCTAACTTATTCACATTCATGTTTTCAAAACAAGTGTTTTACAAAATTACTTCACTTTTGATGACGAATACTAAAGTTTAATGTTAGAGTTACTATATGTCAGGTATAGAATATTGGACATCTTTCATGATCTGTCATAGGTAGAACTGAATACACTTAGTAAATGACTTTTATTAGATGGGAACAACCCAGAAGAGTCATGATTTTAATACAGTCAGTCACAGCATAGATGAGAATAAAAGGGCTGGGCTGGGGGGTTTCTTAAGAGGAATCCTGACATGTATTTATCCAGCATAATAGAATAAGATTGTTTCTAATAATGCTCAATGATTCATTTTCATGAAAACTGAAATTTCCAACAAAATCTACCCCCATTTTTCTCCTCAATTACCTGTCAGAGATCATAGTGTTTATCGCTTTCTGGATTTTTATAAATTGAAACCAGTTTCTTTTTTATTACCCTTGTGTAAGACCTTCATGGGAATTGTTTTCCCACACTTATAATGAACTTTTTAATAGCATGTAAAAAAAGGAAATTTTCAGAAAACAGCCATAGGAAATAGTAAAGGTGTGGAAACATGTTCTGCAATCATAAAAAGAATCTGTGAGGGTAATTTAGGCTCCCAGAAGAAAGGCCAAAGGAACATTTTAATAACCTAGAAATTTTCTTGTCTTCTCTCTTCACATTCCCCCTATATCGTGTTCATCAGGAAGTCCTGTTGGCTCTATCTTCAAAATACATTTATAGTCTCACAACTTCTCACCACCTCCACTATTAATACTCTGGTCCAACCCATTACCATTTCCCCCCTAGAATAATAAACTAACTGGTCTCTCTGCTTCTCTCTTGCCTCCTCCCCCAGGCTATTCTCAAACCAGCAGCCATAGTTGTTGTTTTAAACTTTCCAATGGTTTCACATTTCATTCAGGATAAAAGACCACTCATCTCCTACATCTCCCTCTCCCATCTCACACTGCCCTTGCTGTCATTCCTGGTACATGCCAGGCAGGTCTCACCTCCAGCCTCCAGGCTTTTGCTCCAATGTCACTACCTCAATGAGACCCACCCTGACCAACCTATTTAAAACTTGAAAGCTACACTTCAACACCCCCCCAACACACACACACACACACACACACACACACACACACACACACACTCATACTAGTAATTCCTTTATATTGCTTTTCCCCATAGCATTTATCTTTTTCTGTGATGTCAGATAAAGCACTTTAAACCATGATTATTGCACATCATCTGTCTTCCCCTCATTAATATGTAAGCATCATGAAGACAGGGATTTTTGTTGTCTCACTAATGTATTCTATCAAGAACAGTACCTGACATGTAACAAGTGCTCAATAAATACTGAATGAACCATTTTCAAGTTAATGGAAGTTAATATGAGGAAGAAGTTAGCTGACTGTTCTCCATAAGAGAACAAACAAGAAATAAAGAGAAATGTATAAAAAGAAAATGATAACAAAATAAGGAAAAACTTTTATGAGAATAAGAGAAAACAACTCTATTAAAATAAGCTTGCTAACAACTATTAAAATAAGCTACCTAGAGGACGCTTCCTTTGATTGTTCAGGTGCTTTGTGAGCAATAAAATGTCTCCCTTGTTTAGAAACCAGTTGTAAAAAACAAACAAACAAACAAAAAACAGGAAATATTGGGTAAAATCCAAAATTTATACTTGAGAATTAGACAGTGGCCACATATTGGCTAAAGAGAGATCTGTGCTACTTGCCTTGCCTCCTCCAAAAGGATGTCACTGACTCAGAGAATTAGAACTTTACAATTTAAGGATTTCCATAAATTCTGTCAGTGTGGGTCTTAACAATATGCATGCACTGCGTTTTAAGCAACAGAATACATGAAGATAGCCTGTCCCCAAAAACTAAATGAAAAGTTCAAATAAATTGATTATATACCTATTTATTTCAGGGGGTAGGGGATACATCACATTTCCTGTTGCATAGAGATAGAATAACAACAAAAAATTTCTCTCCTGTAATATGTTTAGGAAGTTCTCTAATAAATATTCAAAAGAGAGATACAAATACTGTAGCTATTTGCAAAGAATAAAAACATAAACAAAAATACTTTGATTTTAGAAACCACTTTGTAGGTTTAAAGGAGAAATTCTATATAAACTATCAATCTGGTGATGAATAGGCTTCAAATGACAGAAAGATAAATTAATACCATCAATTATGATCTCAATTGCCATTTTATACCTAAGCATTGTAAGTAACCAAATGAAAATTTAAGGAAAACAAAATGAATTTTCAAAATTATATATGGCTTTTTTCCTAAGTGCTATTAATGTGGAAATTCAGATTTAGATAAGTAAATATGCATAATCAGTCAATCTGAACAATTCTACCAAACCAACAACACTTCTTTTATAATAAAAGAGCTTTTAATCAGAAATGCGCAAGTTATTTCTTTATGTTTCAAATAGCCTTATTAATATAAAAGCAATCCTAAGTCTCTTCAGAAATCAAAGTATATCTAAGTAAGAAAAGGAAGATATATATTGCAAAATTTATGAAAATAATAGAAATTCAAGTTTCCTTATTTTAACACTTATTTAAAGAGACAGCTCTCTCAATTTAAAGAAATAATTCAAGGACTATTTTCAAATATTTTTCACAATTTACAAATTTGAAATATTTTAGGCTAGAGATTAGGTGAAGGAACAAAACAATAAACACTTTATTCCCTTCACCTAGATTCAACAGCTCTTAATATTTTGCCATATTTGCGTTATCTGTGCATAAATATATATATATAATTTTTATGTATAGATTTTCATCATATTTTTTAACCTCACTGTATATTCTCCCCAAAGCAAAATTCCCTCTTTTCTTCTATGTTAAGTATCTAAGCATTCAACAAATATTTGCAGGTATCTGTTAAGTTCCATGTGGTAATGCCACAAACAAGACTTTTCCCTGTACATAAAGGGCTTATAATATACTGGGTGAAGGAAAACACTTAAACAAGTGAGGTAAATCTTAACACCTCAATAGGTGCTACGATAGATTTATGTGTTGTAAACATCTGAAACATAAGAGTGCAACTGAGGGGTCAATTCAACCCCAACCCGGGGGAATAGGAGGAGACAGTATCATGGAAGAGACATTGAGAAACCCAGAGTAATATCAGATGATTGGTTTTGCGTATTCATCCTGGCAATACACTTCTTCTAATGAAGCAAGTGAGATGCGTGGTTTTAT
>NW_006293523.1:115715-132475 GCF_000327345.1 Myotis davidii | reverse complement strand
ATATCAACTTCCCTGCTTCTGCTTCACTTTCTCTTCCCAGCTGAATATTCTGATGTTCCCTATGTGTAGCTTTCATACCTTTCTGTTTCCTGAATCATGGTAACTCAAGTCGAGACAACTTTCTTCACCCCGGCTGGTATGGCTCAGTGGGTGAGCGTGGACCCATGATCCAGGAGGTCACAGTTGGATTCCCAGTCAGGATATGCCTGGGTTGCAGGCTTGATCCCTGATAGGGGGCGTGCAGAAGGCAGCCGATTGTGATTCTCTCTCATCATTCATGTTTCTATCTCTCTCTCTCCCTCTCTGTAACCTCTCCCTTCTCTGAAATCAGTAAAAACATTTTTTTAAAAAAATACAACTTTCTTCATACCTAGCTTCTATTTCAAATAAAGAATATGCCCAACTGAGTGCCCAGCATATTTGAAAGTGACTGCTTAGTCATGTACTGAGAAATGGTAAGGTTTCAGGTTAGAAAAATGATTCTCCTATATGTGTTTAGCATTAAGACAGAGTTCCCAACCCCTAGTACCTGCTCCACCCACATCACCAACGTCCCTTCCAGGATGTGAGCACTGGTGAGCATCAGCAATGCTAGCCATCCTGCATCGCCTTGAGCTGGCTCATCACCAGGCCAGAACTTGGCCTGGGAGCCATCATTGTGAGGGCTGCTGCTGACCAATGGTGAGGATGGTTCTGTGTGGCTCTGTGATGCCGCCAAAGCAGTGCTGTGACCACTCTATGAGCTGGTCTCTTCTAGACCGACTACAAGTAGGCCTACAGCTGGTCCAGGCCACCGAGGTTGACTGGCTGCACTTATGCAAGGTGGGCCGCTTAGACTTCTGCAGGGATGTTCCCCAGCTGGGCTGGGCGTGCAGAGGTATTCTGCAAGAACACAGAGCAGTTGGCCGGTGGTAGCCCGCTCTAAGAGGAGATGCTGGTGCTGGAGCTAAGCAACCTGTCTCCAAGCAGATGGCAGTGTGGCCATCCTCCGGGACTGCGAGGGCATCAGGCCTAAGGGCCCTGAGCACCTGCACAAGGCCTGGCTCAGTGCCCACCGCCAGCTGCTGTCACTTCAGGCACGCTCCACATCACAGCTGTGGCCCCTTCGACTACACAGTCCTCTGCTGACCCAATGCAAATTTCATCGCAGTGACTCCCTAGCTACAGAGGAGCTGCTTTCCTGGATAAAGTCACTCAAGTACTCTCTGCACCAGTCTTTCTCATGCATCTGCAAAAGTCAAGTCTTGGGCAAGGATCAGGCCACTAATGCCAACAGCAAGTTGCAGGAGGCTAACTCTCAGCTGCTGGAGCAGGCCTGCCCCCAGGACCTGGGGATAAAGATGGTGCAGCACAGCTTTCACCACTCGGCCAACATCTTCCTCTCAGGCCTGATGGCTGCCCCTACTTCACTGGCACATTCCTTCACAACTGGTCCACTGTGAACCCACCATGGCTCCATTGTTCACCTACGCTCAGGAGGTGGGGCAGGCAAGACACAGTAGGAGAACTAGGCAGTGCTGGGCAGGAGGGGTGGCTGATGCACCACACACCCGTGATTGCCCTCAGGGAATTGCAGGTGCTAACCACCTGCTGCCTGAATCCTATCAGGTCTCATGGGACTTGGCGCAGGTACCAGACAAGCAGGGTGGCCACACCAAGCTCAATGCATCTGAGAGGCAGTTGGAGGTGTTCACACTGCCCAAGGTGAGCAACAAGACCAAGTACAAACTGACGGCCCGTGGGGCTGTTCTGTGCACACGTGTGCCAGAGTGTCCTGTGAGGACTAAGCAGAGACCTGTCTGTCCTGCCTCACCAACCTGGTCAAGGTCTGCGTCTCCTTGGGGCCTTACCTGGAACCCAGGTACACTACTTCTGCATCAGGAAGGGGGACATCAGAGGCATTGCCCTCGCAAGCCAGGGCCAGAGTCTTCATTTAATTTCCTCACCGGAGTTTGAATGCTTCTCCATTAGCTGCCTCTGTGCTGCCGCCCATGCCAGCCACAGGCTCTCAGAGTCGCCCACACTGAGCCAGGCTTAAGGGGACCCCAGGCATTGTCCTGGCCCCATGACACTGTGGTGGAAACCCTGGTCTTGTCCAAGGCAAGGGAGCTGACACCCAGAGTCACCTGAGGCCATGCTGGACACGACAGCCGGCATGGTGGAAGACATGAAGCATTTCCTAGGCTCTTCAGAAGAAAATGAGGAACCTGACAGGAGACAATGCTCAAGCCTGTGCCATCCTGACCAGGTGAGGAAAGCCAGCACTATCTGACCATTTCCTGCCCTCTTTGGAAACATGCCTGGCCCTTCGCATGACCCACACCTGCTAACCTGTAGGCCTGTGAGGACTATGCTGAGGCCTGCCAACCCCACCTTAGGGTGTGGGCCCCAGACTTAGCACAGAACCTCTGGGACAGATTCATACTGGCTCCTCCTACAGGCACTTGGCTACAGGCAGGAGGCCAGATGTCACAGGGCCTGAGACTCTAGATTTTTAACAAGTTCTCAGGCGATGCCTATGCTGATGGTCTGAGAGCCCCTGTTTAAGTAGCAAGATTCTAGACCATACATAGCACCAATCACAACTGCTGTTCCCTGAGCTGCCACAATGCCAGTCAGACCTAGGGCCTAGCTACTGAGCCCACCATGCCTGTATGACCCCAAGTTGCAAGTCTTCCTTCTTTCTCCACAGTGGACCTAGTCTGGTGGTTCTTAAAATGTGGACCAGCAACATCAGTATTACCTGAAAATGAATGAGAAACTCAAATTCTTGGACCTCACCCCAGTCCTAATGAGTCAGACACTCCAAGGGTGAGGTCCAGCAACCTGTTTTAATATCAGGTGATGCCAATGCATGCTTGAATCTGAAAACCACAGACTCCATCTGTATGTGAGATCTCCCTTTCTCCTTTTTTGTGCTTCTGACCAACTACTTTAAATCTATGATTTTTACCTTAGTGCCCTTTGTAGTCACTGAAAGAAACTTTATGATATGCCTAAGCCTCTCTCCTGAAACTCTAGGAGAAGGATCCAGTTGTGAAAATATTCTCATAAAAGGTCCCCAGGTGATTCCAGTATATAATTGGAGCTGAGAATTACCTCATTTAAATCATCTCCAAGTGGTCTCTTAGGTGGAATCTTTGCCTTTGGCCAATCTCAGTTTCTGAAATTTAACTACTTATAATCAAATTTCCCTGTCTGCCTTCTGAAGTCATTTCCAAAGTGCTTCTCAGAGAATATTAGAGGGGCATGACTCAGGAACACTCAGAATCTCTTTTGCCTTACTTGCTTAATCCAAGATCAGAGGGTCATGATAAACAGAGTTTTTATATTCAGACCTCTTGGCTGATTTCCTGAAGGCTACATTCCATTAGGTTCTCTTATTTCTTGATGAAGCCTTTCCTGCTCTCTTTAATGCTTACTTCTTCCCAAGGCCCCACTGAGCCATCTTCCTCCATCCACCATTACACTGCATAGCTTCATATTCCTTATTTGTTTAACCCCTTCCCCGGCAGAAACGTGTATACTCGTTTTCACAAAATGTTCTTTTTCAGTCGTCGACGAGTATACTAAGAAAATATGGTAAAAAAATATGGTTTATAGGAAGACGAGTTACAAACTGTTTTCATAACCAGCATCAAAAATACTATATAGAACCAAAATAAAAAAATTAGTCTGAAAAAGAAACGTTTTTAACAAAAAAATTGTTGGGGAAGGGGTTAAATGTTTTCTTTCCCTTGGAGACTGCAAAGCATTTGAGGGAAGGTAGATGTCTTTCCTAGACCAAGCCTTACACTATGACTAGAACACAATGGGTGCTTACAAAAGGTCTGTGAATTAGAGAAGAACTTTTGCAGTGCTGCCTGTGTACACCAAGCATGTCAAACTCAAAGGCTAACACGGGCCAAATAAACAAGGTTTAAGTTTATGTGGGCTGCAAAAAAACAAAAGCTTCAATTTTCATAGAAACATAGGTTTATTTCGATAGAGGCATGCTGAAATAAATAAGTAATAAGTAACATAAAAAATAGAACATTTTAATAAAAATTAATATTTTTTCTTGAACATTCACTTACCAGGCACTGAGTAGCTACACAAATTAATAAGCGTAATGCAAATAAACATTTTTCTTGTTCTCCGAAAGCGAATTACTTCCTTTTGAGCACACCAAACAAGTCAGTCCAAGACTAATGACGTGGCCATCGGCTGCTAGAATATTCGCTGCTGGTATTAGTGGAGAGAAATGGTGAGCCTGCACGTAAGGTGCATAAATGCAACATGATTATAGTAATTAGTCATTAGTGAATGTTGTAGTTTGTTATTAATAATTATATATAACAGGATATTGTAAAAATTAAGTTAAGAGTTTTTTATTAAAATATTTCTAACATACTGTTATGTTAGCTGGGCCACAAAAATATTTGTTGCGGGCTGCATGTGGCCCACGGGCCTTGATATGACATGCTTGGTGTACATAATTTTCATGAATGCTAGCCTTCAGGCTCGATTTCCTCACTACTCTTCTGGAGTTTTTTTTACCCCATATATTTTCCTAGCTCTATTCTCTTCTCATCCAGTATGAGTTCAATTTTGATTCTGTCTCCTTTTCTAAGTGCTCCTGGCACCTCAAAACACCTTTAATGTATTTTTCCCATGATTGAGTTAGAATAAGTACCCATGTGGAGAGACCAGTTCTGCAAGTACATTCAGCCGTTATCCACCTTCTTAAAACATTTTATGTGTGTACATACTATTTTCAAGCAATAGACAGATGACTAAGTCTTTAACTTTAGGTTTTAAAAAAAAAATCACAGAATTATTCCATTTTCTTTCTTCTTTCTCAGCTACTCATCAATAAGATTACCAGATATGGGAACATATGACAGTGTTTGTGCTTGTTTCAACATAGAAATTCAATTTAATCTGATTCAGAGACTTTTGTAAATCTATGCTTATTTATTTAATTGATCATTTTGCTTTCCAAAATATTGGTTTTTATAGGTATGCCACTAGTCTGATTAAGGGCTGTCTTTCTAGTAAATTGGTCTTCACAGAGAGTAGTAACCCCTGGAGGAAAAAAAAGGCAAGTCTTGAAGTCACCTCCTGGCCAGGCCTCCCAATGATGCTGCAGGTTCCAGAGGGGGGCATTGGAGCCTCAACAAGTACATATGGGGAAGTACAAGACTCTGAGGTAGCTAATGGGGTTCTGATTTACATTGAGGGGAACCAGGCTTTCATGAACTAAACTGACCAGAAAAAAAAAAAAAGAAGCCAATCCCATTCTTTCATTTTAAGCATAGTATTGTATGAACTCAAAGTGCTCTGCTAAATCATGTTACATCAACCAGCTTTGTAGTTAAGACATGCATGCTTTACTTACTTTAAGGGGAAAGTCTGGTACCAATCCAAAGAGTCTCATTACAAACTGGTATTTGCTTAGGGGTGGGAGGAGGACCAGAAATGAGGCTGTCTGGGAGATCCTTTACCAAATTGAATATATGATCATCCTTCATAGTGACAAGAGGGGTAATCTGCAGAATTTATATAAGTTCACATAGAAGTAAACATAAAATGGCTACACAGAAAGTCTTTAACAAGGCAGCATTTTGGGGGGTCACATTAAGAGAAGGAATTAATGGGTAGTAGAGTCTTAGAAACAGAGGAAAGTAATACATGTTCTTTTTTTACTTAATTTTGTTCCTTGTCTTTAAAAACTTCTCTCTCCGCAACAGCCTAAAGTGGTTTGAAGCAGGTGTTATACACAGAATGTTTACACAGTAGCAGTTGTAGCATAGTTGGCAGTTAGTGAGACAGCAAATTGAAAGTGAACGAGTGCTATACTAAAAATTATAGCTGAGTAACCTATATTCCTTAAAGAGAACTTGGAGGAACAGCAGATAGAAAGCTTGAGGACATACTACTATTGGTATTTAAACAGAAACTCTAATGTGGTGGGAAGAAGTAATGAGTGTAGGGGTCTTTGTTTATATTTATTGAGTCTAGTGGGGACAAGGTACCATGCTAAATGCTGGGGATGTGTAATCTCATTTAACCATAAAAACAACATTTTATGTAAACTCTCTGATATCCTCATGTAGAATACACAGGGTTAAGAAATGAGAACTATTAAGTAAAATGAAGTAAAATATACATGTTCCATTACCCAAAGATAAATTACATGGAGATTGGAGAAAAAGTTAATACCACCTACAGAATCTCTTGCTTAAAGCCTCCTTGTCTAGAAATTATGAAATCATATTTGCTTACTTTTTAATTTTTCAATTAAGGAATTAAGTTAAAAGGAAAAATAAACCCCTGTTCTGCAATTTTTTTAAGCAGGAAAACAAGTTGTGTTTAGATGTCAGCTCTGATCCTGCCTCAAATGATATACGAGTTATGGTCACATGTTACCAAGGGTCCACAGTTTGGGCTTCAGTCTCAGTAGTCCTAAACCTTCCAAGTCCAGGACATCACTATAGAGCTTAACTGTGAGCTGTAGTCAAACACCTAGGGGGCTACACTCACCACCAAGTGAGCCATCTCAGGGGTCTTTTCCTGCCCCAGCCAAGAAGAATCACACCTCTGGCAGAGGACTGAAGGCAAAGTGAGTAACACTATACTTAATGGGAGCCTTGAAAGAAGCACCCAGAGCTCTCTGGCTGTTGTCTGTGTCATCATCTCCTGGAACTTCCATTGCATCATAATTTTTTTTTAAGTTAAGCAAGACCCAGAACATGGAAAGGAAGCAACTGGTACTTTTGCTCTTGTCCTAAAACACAGCCCTTTGCAGAAAACACTAGACTAGATATTTGCACAGGTAAGAAAATATAAATTAGGAACTAGTCTATTACCATGGGGAGTAAGTAGCAGAATCAGAAGCTGAACCAGGCAGTTCATTCCCATGTATATAATATGCTCTTTGCATTTCCCCACAACCCTGTTACAGGGTAGTACCAGTCAGCTGTGGACGAATATTGATTAGTGCGAACTGTCTTCTGTCATGAGTACAGAAGCATACCACAGGCCAATGGAAAATCAGAAAGATGGGGGAAAGAAGAGTATTTTAATTCCTGGCAATACTGAAATGGGAAGAGACTGTTTGTTACTGACAGAACCAGGCTGGACTGGTACAAAAAGTGTAATTAATTGCTTTCTAAAATTTCAATCATGTCCAAGGAATCTTTTTTACTATTAACAATGAATAAAGAGTGCCACCAGGTAAGTCTAATTGGTAATTTCCTTCAAGCTCCTAGAGCACATGCTAGAAATACTAGTAATCAACTCTTAAGAAATAAGGGTGGGACGCCGAGTAAACAAACCCCTTGAGATTCATGGGGATGGGCAGCCTGATCTACCTCCCCCGATACCCAGGAGTGATCCCCAGGAGAGGAAAGGGCCCACTAAGAAGTCTTACCAACACAGCTCCTCTCTTTTTGAATTTCATTTTCATGGAAATTTCTGGCTGATAGAGGATTCTGGGCCTACTTTCCATAGGCAAGTGCTTGTGTTTTCTCATTCTTATTATATGGGGAAGGTGCAGAAAGGAGTAGAAAATAGCACAAAAACAATTAGAAAAACGTAGTGTAAATTTTAAGAGCTGGTTGGAATTGTGCTGAACACCCTGCATTTTAAAAGCTCATTATCTTAGCTCCAAATTAAGAAAGCATGTTTCATTTTCTGAAATAAACACAATTATTTTTGTAACTACAAAACATTTTTAAAGTCATTTCAAAGGCTTGACAAGTTTAACCAAACTTCCTAAAAACCATTCTGTCACCCAAGGGCAATGCAACAGAACAGAAGAACAAGATGTGCATAAAATGTTTCATTAACTAAGTGCAATTGGCAAGAGCCTTTATCCACCACCTCATAGCACCAGGCACACCCTCCAAACAAGGCGGACAATAAATAGGAACAACATGGTGAGGCTTTGCTCATGCAACACATCTGCTCACTTAGTTGGATCATGTTTTATATTTGGGCATAACAAGTTTGGATTGTCTTTATGTTCAGCGACAGCAGTGTAATGAATGTTGTTTGAACTCTGAATTGTATAAATACGAAGACATGTTGATTTGAGAAGAGAAAACAAGGCATGTGAAAATTGGCAAAATACCCATTTTAAGAATTATAGATACTCTTCTTTAAAAACAGACAAGAAACTCAACTGGCAGACCACCCATGAAGTACCATTAAGAGCTAAACAACATGAAATAAAGACAATGTTCTCTAGTCAGTACAATTTTTGGAAGCATTAACATTAAAAAGCCTTTAGTTTAATCCAATGACCTTAAAATAGTTCCTAAAGTTACAGACTCATTTTGTGTTTCAACAGAAGTCTCCTCACATACATAAAATGAATTGAGCGCATTTTAAAAGGATAATAATAATAATTACTAGTATATGTAAGATGCCTTCCATGAACCAAACAAAAGTGGCATGTAGGTATTTTATGTAGTACAATAAAATAAACCCTATCAAAAAATATTAAATGAAACATGTCCTCATTTATTATCTAAAGAAACTGAGGCTAAGAGACTAAATAAATTAAATAGAGTCACATAGCAAGGTTAGTAGTAAAGGTTGGATTCAAACTCGGGCCCATCTGTTTCTAAGATATGTGGCCTTGTCACTACAATGCCCTGACCTTCAATAACTCCTTTTCCCTGAAGTGGGTATAATTAGCTTATAATGAATCAAATTCATTACTACCAAGAAAGAAGACCACATAACCCAAAATAAGGTCTCAATTCTTAGAAGAAGAAATTTCATTGACATAATCTTCCAATAAAACAAATAAGCAATTAAACTGAGCAAGTGTGCACTTATTTTAAAAGATCAAAAAAAAAGAGGAAAACATCCAACAGTAATTCAAAATAAATCTGTCTCAAGCCAAGAAGAGTAAAATAGAGTAATCCAAATGTTTTCTCTCTATGAAGTTAGTTGTCTGCAGGAGTAATAAGTTTACCTGGCTCCAAAGAGAGTCTAATTAAATATGGGGAAATGCCCTTTGCCCCTATATTTCTCTGATGATCCCAGACACCAATAATCAGTCTCACTGTTTTTCCTTCCTACTGAACTTAATACCTAAATGATTCATTTGCCACTTTACTTTGTGTTGTTAATTTCCTGTTATATATACAGGCCTTTGCAATGAGATTAAAGCTCCTCACAGGAGGCAAGTATATCCTCCACTTTTTTGTATGCCCTGTAATGCCTGTGCATAATAAGTGCTCAGTTAATCATTGACTGAATCAGGGCAAGACTTCTGACACTAAGACTACCTAGACTTACCGAATTTGACTGAAGGGTGAGATAATGATTCTAGTTACCTAGACAACCTTTAGGACGTTTTACCACGAAACTTGCATTTTCAGAAAAAAAAAGTGTCAAATACTTTTCAGTAGATATCCATTTGCTCTTTACCAGGTAGATCACTGTAATTTAGAGTAACATGTACAGGTGAAGTTTGCTTTTAGTATGAATTGTGCTTTTTAAAAATTGTATTTCATTTTAATTTCTGCCATTCCAAAATTCCTCAAGAAACCTCTAAGGAGTACAACAGATTACATGATTCACTGCAAAACAGGAAAGGTCATGACTGGATTGGTGAAAAAAAAAGGTAGTACATCAGTGCTTGAAAAATATTGTCATAAAGAATAAATGCAGGGAGGGTAGATCCTTAAATCCCATAAATCAGAGTCCCTAGAAAAGTAAAAAATAAAAGAAGAAGAAGAAGAAGAAGAAGAAGAAGAAGAAGAAGAAGAAGAAGAAGAAGAAGAGAAAAGAGAAAGAAAGAGGCAAAGTAGACCAAGACTTGAAGATCTGTATGTGAGAATTAAGATTTAAAATATTTATTGAGTTACTGAAGGAATGAATGCATAATATCAGAGTCCCTGTACTTCATTGCACTTGAGAGAGCAGAAGCATAATGATATGACAGTAACATAGGACTGAAGGTCAGAGTAAAGAGGCACTTAAAGGATACGATGAAGCTGAAACAGCCAAGAGTTCTTTGAGAGCTCTGGAAAAATGGAACATGTTGAATTGCCTTTGAAAACTCCCAAGAAGTTTTGGCCAATGCTGGCTCCCGCGCAATGTATTAAAGAGAGATGGTCACATTGTGCCTCTCAGAATCATCCAGGTGGCTGGGTGAAAGGGGGTGTGTCTCTTAACAAACTGCTTCACCAGCTGTCTCTACGTGTGAATTTTGAAGCTGCCCAACCTCACATGAATGGTGCATTGGCCTCTACAATCACACAAGCTCAGTGAGCCACTGACAAGAGCAGATGTGCTGTGTTTGCACAATACCCACGGTGGCCACAGGGCAGCCCACTTCCTCAGGGGACGCTGGGTGCACCAGCTGCTGGTGACAGCCATAGAATCAGATAGGTTCTGCCCCGTAGTTTTTAAATGCTGCCTGCTTTAAAAAGCAGAGCCTCCAAATAATGCAGGATCTAGCAAGTTTGCAAAGAAATGCTCTTGCAGTATGAAAACAAGAGCAGCTGGATACCCAACTGTGTAAAGAAATACAGAGGGCTCTTCTTTTCCCTCACATTGATATTACTCACCCGGGTTTTATAGAGTCAAAGCATATGCTTAAGTGTAACTACATAACAACCCAGACCAATTTCCCATCACCATCAGTAAATTCCACCTGAGCAGTGATTATGTGACTCTTGTGCCTGGATATTTCTGATGAGTATTATAGGCAATGGTTCTGGCATTAACATTTTCAAAATGACAATGCAGGGTCCCTTGTTCAATATTATCAAGAATTTCAAGGTGATGACAGCAAAGCACTAAACCAAGTATAGAGTCTTTCTAAACACAGGGTCCTGTGAGACTGTACAAGTCTTCTGTCCATAAAACTGGTGCAGGTAGTTGCCTCTATCACTACCCAAACAGAGAGAATTTTCTAGATATGAATTTCATAGTGTTAGTAGGCTTTATTACATATGTATTAAGTATATTCTGTATTTTGGATGTTTGGAATTTATAAACATGCTGTATATCCAACATATTTTTGTGATTCATTCATGTTGATCTGTGTGATTGCCATTCATTTATTTTCATTGATTGCATTGTACCAAATAATTTATATGCCACAATATATTTAAACATTTTCCTATTGAAGAACATATGATTTGGGTTGTATCCAGTTTTCTTATTTGTTTTTATAAGGAACAATGCTTTCAGGAACATTTTCGCACCTGTCTTCCAGTATACATTTGCAGAACTCCCATATGTTCTAGATTTGTCTCTTATAAACAGCATACAATTACATCTTATTTTTATCTAGTTTGACCATCTGTTTTGTTGCTGATGAAATTAGTCCATTTATATTTACTGTAAGGTATATTTTGATCCATTTCTGTACTTACTAGTCGTGCTGTTTTGTCTATGTTTTTTTTTTCCTATCTTACCTTGGTTTTTATTTTGATTTTTTCCTCCTGCTTTAGCTGAATTATTTTCTATTCTGCCCTTGGAATTTTGGTATACCTACATGTCAAAGTCTCAGGTTAATCATTATGTTAACTCTCCAACCAAAGAGTGCAGAAACCATAGAATGCTTTAACTCTTGTCACCATCCTATAAACTTATAAGCAATTGTCATTCAGCAGTTTAGTTCTGTCTTGTTATATTATCCCACAAAATAGGCATTGTTCATATTTTATACTGTCTTTGCTCACATCTCTTAATGTAGCTCAGCCATTTCTTCTGTAATCATTTTAATTCCTTCTAAGTATAACTTTTAGACGTTTAGAGCCTTTTAGTGGTTAAACTCTCCATTTTTGTTTGTCTAAAAATGTGTTTATTTTTGGTTCTTGAAATACAGTTTTGATTGCTAAACTGTTTAGGATTGACAACTACAGTGGCTCAACATGGAATCTATGGTTTCTATCAGTCCAATTGTTGTTTTATTCTCCCTGAATCATGTTAAGATATTCTCTGTGTTTGGTTTGCTTCAGTGACCCTACAATATATGTAAGTATAGATGTCTTTTTATTTTTCTTGATTAGAATAATGTGTTTCTAGTCTCCAATGATTCAAGTCTATAATCAGATCTGAAAATATCTCAGCCATTACCTATCCACTTATTGCCTCTCCTCATTCTCTTTATTGCTCCTTCTGGGATTCACATTTAAAATATGATGATTTCTTATTATATCCTTTATGTCTTTTAACTTCAATTTCATATTGTCAGTCTCCTTGCTCTATGGGCTATATATTCTGGTTTATTTATTCATATTTATCCTCCTATTTACTAATTCTGTCTTTGGTTCTGTCTAATTACTACTAAACCATTCATGAAACTTTTTGTTGCAACAACAATATTGCTCCTTTATGAGTTTTATTGTTTCTCTAAGAAGCAAAATTTGCCCGGCTGGGTAGCTCAGTGGTTGAATATCGACCTATGAACCAGGAGGTCACAGTTTGATTCTGATCATGGCACATGCCCGAGGTTGCAGTATCAGTCTCCAGTAGGGAGCATGCAGGAGGCAGTCAATCAATGATTCTCTCTCATCATTGACATTTCTATCTCTCTCTGCCTCTCTTTTCCTCTCTAAAATCAATAAAAACATTTTTTTAAAAATATAAAACTAGTTCAAAGTCAGAAACTAAGAAATATATGTGTCTGTTTCTTCAAGTTCAGCAATTGACCCGAGTCCCAAAAGAAGTTTCCATGGGATGGGTTGCTGAGGAATGAGGCCAAGTGGCCATCCTTTTGTCCTCAGTTCCACCAGTTAATAAAGAGAGCATCAGTCACTGCAGGTTGGTGGCAACTCTATTGCCTCTAACTATATCAAAGAGTGGGGTTGGGAAGGTGCCCTTTGTGTGATGTTAGAACGGTCCATGGCTCCTTTGGCTCTGCTTTCACTTTTGAACCGGGAATAGGATGGGACTGCCTAAACGCCAACCAGTGCAGAAGGAAAAGGAGCAGATCCTTGGTGAGGTCTGGGCAACTACAAATGGTGCTTAAAGATGTTGACGCAGTTTAGAGGGAGATGTGTAATTCATAAAGCCAGGCAATGTGGGGGAGGAAGAAGAAGAAAATTGAAAAAGGGTGAGCTATTGATTCAGTCATGGTGGCTTGGTGTCAGGATATGTGTGATAAGGCCATTAAACTTCAAACCACCAGGCACAGACTTTATTAGAGGATTCTCTACCTTCTTAAACTGTGCGGGGAGGGGAGGACAGGGGAAGGGGTGCATCTTATAACCTATTTAAAATATGTAGTAAACACATTTTAAACATAAACTATAGGATACCTTAGTGTCACATTTTATATTTAATAATACTATATGCTGTGAATATGGTAGATTACATTTTTAACCATCATACCAAAGAATGAGTATTTCATGAGAAATCTAAAGGGATTACTTTTCTTATTTCTTCATTAGGTAAAGAAGACTATCATCTAACAAGACAGCTTAAAGTGGCTGTTTGGATGTTGTAAAGAACCATCAAGCTTATTATTTGTGACACAAATGGAAACTTTTTAAGTAGATTATGTTCTGACATAAAGGATTCCAGTTAAGACACCAGATTGCAAAGCAAAGACACAAACAGCTGCTGCAGCTTTGAAACTGTACTTACTGCTCAGTTGTTCACAAAAATGTTTAGATCAACTTCACTACTTTCAAACTTTCTGTAGACAAGTGGCATGGATGTATTACAGGCCTAGGGAATGGCTGGAGAAACCATCAAAGGCTGACAGCAAAGCCAGGAAGTGTGCAGGGGGCACAAGCCTCCCCTCCATGACCAAATGAAGCACTCACTACAAAGACCAGAATATTATTGAAGAAAACATGGGCAGCCAACCTATGAAACAAAATGAAAACTTCAACTATAATGAAATCACTGCTTGTGTTACAGCAAGAAGCAGTCCCTGGAGAATCAATAAACAATTTGGTTTCCAGAGAATATGAACTCTACTTGCCAAAGAGAATCAGAGGGACCAATTTCTTTTTTGATGTTATTCTCTCTGCCCAAGTTTCTGCTTATGTGTGGTCTAGCCATCCTTCATTATCCTTACTTCATTAGCTCCTTCAAATTCCTGTAGGACGTAGTATGGATCTTCATCAGTGTTGGTGCCTTTGAATACTGTAGGACATGATTTGCATCACTATTCATACTTGCCATGTAATTATGTCAGTTAGGAAACTTCAGAGAGATTGCAAATCTTGCTAACATATCACATTTCATTTGTTGTTTTAACAACTCAGTGATGCCAGTGGAAAAACATTATTACTATTACCTCATTGTATGTTTGGCACATAGAAGATATTCAGTAAATATGAGTTGAATATGTTTCAATTTTAAACAGAGTAAAAAGCCCAAAGAAACGTCCAAGTTTACACAGTTACGAAACAGTAAAACCACATTTTAACACATACCTAAAATTTCTGATTCCAAATCCAGAGTTCTTTCCATTATCAAGGCTGCCTCTCATAGTCTGCCTTGTTTTTGCACATTCATACACACACACACACACACACACACACACACAGAGACTCACACACACACACACACACACACACAGAGAGAGACTCACACACACACACACACACACTCACACAGAGAGAGACTCACCCAGTCACACACACACACACACACACACACAGAGAGAGACTCACACACACACACACACACACTCACACAGAGAGAGACTCACCCAGTCACACACACACACACACACACACACAGAGAGAGACTCACACACACACACACACACACTCACACAGAGAGAGACTCACCCAGTCACACACACACACACACACACACACAGAGAGAGACTCACACACACACACACACACACTCACACAGAGAGAGACTCACCCAGTCACACACACACACACACACACACACAGAGAGAGACTCACACACACACACACACACACTCACACAGAGAGAGACTCACCCAGTCACACACACACACACACACACACACAGAGAGAGACTCACACACACACACACACACACTCACACAGAGAGAGACTCACCCAGTCACACACACACACTCACACAGTCACACACACACACACAGCTTATCTAAGATTGAAATTGTGCTGCAGTGCGAATGGCTAATAAGAATGTGCGCACACTGTGAGGTTTGCAAATGAACCATTTATGGAAGTTAAACAAAAGAAATACCTATTCAATGACAATAAACATGCCGCATTTTCCTATGAGGTAATTTAAGTAAACTATGATACACAAAAGTCTTTATTTCCTTTCTTAAAGCTCTGCTGTGTCCTATGGAGAATGACTGAGATGAAGAAAAGGACAACAAAATAATTGAAAGGCAACCTGTAAGGAAGGTATAAAGTCAGTAAGAAGAAACTTTGGGGATGTTCAGCACACTGCTCACTATACCCACCTGGGTGAACTCTAACATTCTTCTCTACCAGTCTTCACACCTGCAGAGGGAACAGTTGGAACCACTAAGGGAAGTGGCCTTACTCTGAAGAGAAGCAGACCAGTGGAGGAGGCAGTGGAGTCCTGACAGGATCAGAATGACCTCGGTGATCTCTCGGATCTCCAGTCTCTGCATCTATACCAAAGCGCTGCACTCGGACTCTTCTTTGGACCACTATGTGGGTGTCACTCCCAATGCAATGCTAACTAAGCTAGCAGATTTCTTTGTATCTCCAGATAATAGTATCTTAAAATAAATATTTAAATGTTTGTTGGTGATGACACATGTATCTACATAAAAATGCACCCATTGCAGCAGGTCATGCGGACTATCTCACTGTGTTTCTCCAGTTCCTGTTACCCTATGCAATGAGTATTTTCAAAAATATTATTTGAGAGCTGCCAGTGATATCAACTAGTTTGAGGTATCACAGTCATGGAACTAGCTTATGGAAGGCAGAGGGGGATAATGAGCAGCATCAGGAAGAGATGGAACCAAAGTAGAATCACCAATCTCAAGTCCTGAATAAAAAAATTTTATTAAGTTCCCTAAGGGTGAATTGACTGTGCTCCCAAGTGCAGTAATGGTTTTCAGAATAAATAAATTAATTAAAAGTGTCTACCAAGTTGCCAAGCATTACAATTGTTTTTAGTCTGTTTCTAAGAATTATTTCATCACTAACTTATATTAGTGCTCTTGAAAATACAAAAATAAAAAGAATCCCAATTTGTGAAAGTTCTAAGTTTTTATCTTAATGTATAATACCTGAATAACACACTTTTTTCAACTTAAGAAACAGCTTGCGAGTAATGTTTATTAATTCAAACTGGTATCCTTCATAATTACAGGAAGAATCTGAGACTTTACAAGATCAAAGTCTGGTGATAAACATGTTTTGCCCAGCATGTGTGGTTCAGTGGTTGAGCATTGACCTATGAACTAGGACAGTGATGGCGAACCTATGACACACGTGTCAGAGGTGACACGCGAACTCATTTTTTGGTTGATTTTTCTTTGTTAAATGGCATTTAAATATATAAAATAAATATTAAAAATATAACTCTCTCTGAGATAAATAAAAATATTTTTTTTAAAAAACAAACATGTTTCATGCATGAACATGTTTAAGTGTTAACAGTAAATATCTACACTAATAAAAGAGAAAAATGGTAATTGGCGTAGGACGCTACCCTTTTCATTGGCTAATCAGGGGGATATGCAAATTAACTGCCAACTCAGATGGCAGTTAACTAACAAAGATGGCGCTTAATTTGCATATGTAGGCACAATGCAGGGAGGTGAAAGGGAAAGCAGGAAGAAGCCCCCTGCCACTGAC
>NW_006293523.1:92647-114815 GCF_000327345.1 Myotis davidii | reverse complement strand
CCTTTCCTAACTTCAGGGAAAAATCCCTACCTGGGGAAACAACCTTTCTCGGAGAGGTGACCTTGGTTAAAACACATAGCGCTAAGGGGAGCAAACATATTAAGAACAGTATGCTATATACGCCAGGTCCCTTGAAACATATGCTGTGCAGATGTTTCTTTCCTGCAGCGACTGTGTCAAGCAGCAAGGATGGACCGGCTTCTGGCAAATTCCCCCTTTTTTATTTTTTAAATGATAGCGCATGCAAATCTGTGGCCACCTCATGAATTTCGTGCACCGGGCCCCTAGTTATTATTATAAAAGTTCTATGGGTAGTGATTTGTCCTTAGTCCTCACAATAGCCCATGAGATTATTCCCATTTTAAAACTCAATTTTTAAATTATCTTTCAACATTTAAGTTATTTAAAATCTTTAAATCTTTCCATTTGAAGTATGAGTCTTTCCCAAGGATGCACAAACCAGTATGTGCCAGACAATATGGGTGCAAAGCAAATTTACTCATATTAAATCAAGTGCATCTTATAACTGACAGAGGCATGGAGTCCATGTTTAATTCAAGTCTAGTAAAAAGAAACGAGGCTTCCCTGTCCTCTTTACACAGAAGCAGAGCTGATAAAGTAAAAACTATGATCTCCAGAGGGTCATAGGTAAAAATAATGAAAAATATTTTTTCATGAACAATTAACATTTAGTTCCAAAGAAAGTATGAAGCCATCTCATGTCCAATCACATGAGGGTCAGAGGCAGTGGAGGAATAGGAATATTTTCTGGGCCAAATTTGAATCTAAGTACTTGAATGCTCAGAGCAGAGTTTTTCAGCAGCAGAACTACTGAAATTGGGAGCCAGATATTTTTTTTGATGTGTGGGAGGGACAGGGGGCTGTTTTACGCATTGTAGGATATTTTGCAACATGCCTGGCTTCTACCCACTAAATGCCAGTGGTGACAACCAACAGTGTTCCTAGCGTTGTCTCTCTGGGAGGTGAAATCAGCTCTTTCTCCCATAGAAAACTACAGACTTGGAGGACGTACGATTTTCTTTTTCTGTTCCTGAAAGTTTTCTTTTTTCTTAATTATAAAATGTTACTGAGAACTTTTCCAAACTTTTTTCAGGTGTAGAAGAAGTTTAAGAATGAAGTTTTCACCCAAATGAGTATGAAAGAATTGCCTCAGTAAATATTACCAATAATCACTAAGTTTTCGTTGATTGTGACTTTCCTGTCCTTTGATTTCTGCCACTATGAGACAGTCATTTTAGATAGAGTGTGTCCTAATGACACTAAAACATACTGTAAATGGTAGCATCATTGGGAGATATTATATATTATGGGCAATTTTTGTCATTTAATGACCTATATATAAAAGCCTAAGTAGCCAAAACACCAGAATGACCAAAATACTGGAACGACCAGTTGCTATGACACACACTGACCACCAGGGGCAGCCAACTTCCCCTGGTCTCTCTCCACGGCTGGCCAACCTCCTGTGGTCCCTCCCCACATCCAGCAGGACCCGGGAAGCAGCCAGCAGCTGCAGGAAGGCCCTGGCTAGCAGCTGGCAGCCAACAGGAAGTCCCCAGCTGGCAGCCAGAAGGCCCTGATCAACCCGATCACTGGCCAGGCCTAGGGACCCCACCCATTTATGAATTTCGTGCACCGGGTCTCTATTAAATATATAAAATTCAGTGTTAGAACCCAGGGACTCTGCTAGTATGCAATGAATATAGAAGGAGCAAAAATAAACAAATAAAAAGTGAAGAATGAATGTGATCAGCTCATTTTCAACAAAGGTTCCAAAGCAATTCAATAGCAATATGGAGGTATTTTTCCACAATGATTCTATTGGATCAACTAGATGTACCTATTGGGAGGGAGAAGGGGACATTGATTCTAGCCATACAAAATACACAAAAGTTAAATTGAAATAGACCACATACCTAAAAGTAAAGTTTAAAGTTATAAAAGCTTTTAGAAGAAAACGTAAGAGAAAATCTTTGACTTTTTGATAAGCAAAGATAGAAAGAACAAAAGAAAGATAAAAATGAGGCCATGGGCATGATCAAAATGTAAGACTTTTGGTCTTTGAAAATACAATGGAGAAAAATAAAAGCAAGCCAAAGCCTAGGAAAATATCTTGTCAATACAGCTAACTGATAAGGACTTGTATCCAGAATGCATAAAAACTTATACAACTCGAGAAAACAACCCACTTTTAAAAATGAAAATATTTAAATAAACACTTCACAAAACAGATATACAAGTGGTTAATAAACACATGAAAAGATGTTTGATATAATTGGTCATCAAGGAAAGGCAAACCAAAACCATGGTAAGATGCCACTAAAAACATTAGATTGGCTAAAATTTAAAAGATATATCATACCGAATTTTGGCAAGGATTCAGAGGAACTAGAACTCTCATACGGTACTAGTAGAAATGTAAAATAACAGGGATACTCTGAAAAACACAGCAGTCATTATTTAAATGTTAAACTTACATACAGCTATTATATGATCCAGCCATTGACCCATAAGAAACAAACAAAAAATGTGCCCACAAAAAGACTTTTACATGAATGTCAATAGCAAATTTATTTATAATCACCAAAAAACAGAAATAACCCCAAATTATGAATATCCATACAGTGGAATACTAGTAAGCAATAAATAGAAAGGCATTATTAATATACATTCATGTGCCACATAATGACATTCTGGTCAATGACCAACCACATACACAGCAGTGATCCCATAAGGTAATAACGGAGCTGAAAAATTAATATCATCTAGTAGCCATCATAATATCTTGACTCAACACATTACTCACATTGTTTTGGTGATGGTGATGTAAACAAACCTTTTGCTCTCTTAGTCATATAGAAGTATAGCACATACAATTACAGTAGTAAGCTAAACCATCTAAGTTTGTAAAAGCACACTTTATGATGTTAATACAATGACAAAATTGTCTAACAATAAATTTCTCAGAATGTTTTTAAGCAGCCTGTGACTTATACTCAATAACATGGATGAATCTCAATATCATTAAGTAGAAGAGCCCAGCAAAAAGCAATAACTAATGCATGATTCCATTTATATAAAATTCTAGAACATACAAACTCATTTGTAGTGATGGGAAACAGATCAGTGTTTCCTGGGATTGGTGGGGAAGGAGAGAAAGATGAAGAAGAAATTTGTACAGTGACAGAAAAGTTTGCTATCTCACCCTAACTGGTTCTGCTCAGTGGAAAAGTTTGCTATCTTAATTGTGCTGATGCTTAAGGGCGTGTGCATATGGAAAAACTGCTGAGACTGTAAACTTTAAATGTGTGTAGTTTACTGTCCTTCATTTATAACTCAATAAAATAAAAAAAGAAGTTGTAGGAAAATAAAAAGTTTTATCTACCTAATAGAAATTGCGATGGAAGATAATACAACCTCCAATCCTATTATTCCAAAGTAACCTTTAAGACAATTTTGGTAAAGTTATATGTTGCATACACACCAAATCCATGACATAGCTGTGCGTGAGAGCCAGCCTAACTAGTATATCTTGCCCTGCAAGCCAGAATTTAAAATCAGACGTACATACACCCATGCACACAGACACATATACTCAGCACACAATCCTATTACAAAGCAAAATCACCTATTACAATTATTTCAGTTTGCCTACCTGTGCATTATTCTTGTATTTGAGCCCAAGTTTCTGTCATTCTTTGGTTCAAGACATAGCTTATGTTATATATATAAAATGATATTGCCGAAACCGGTTTGGCTCAGTGGATAGAGCGTGGGCCTGCGGACTGAAGGGTCCCAGGTTCGTTTCCGGTCAAGGGCATGTACCTAGGTTGCGGGCACATACCCAGCAGGAGATGTGCAGGAGGCAGCTGGTCGATGTTTCTCTCTCATCGATGTTTCTAACTCTCTGTCTCTCTCACTTCCTCTCTGTGAAAAATCAATAAAAAATATATTTTTTAAAAAAATAAAATGATATTACCCTGATATCATTCAAGTTGGTGTTTATAGCAATGTTTCAACAAATATTAAATTCTACAAAAGTTTCAAAATCTTAGAAATGCATAAATGAAGTAAATTCTGTGTTCTTTATATTTATAAGAAACTCAAAACTGATAGAAAATTATATTAAGCTGGTATTTGAATGTGCCAGGCCAGCAAAAGTTAAACCCTGGGAAAAGTCTCATGTCCTTAATCAAAGAATAAATGCATACGATATTATTTGAGTCACAACAAAGAAACTAAGTTCACAACAGGAAAAAATAAAAGACATATTTATTTTCATATTTATTTGGCCACTTTGGTCATCATTTTTTTTCTGAAAACCAAACAAAACACTATAGGACCTGAATACCTAAGTTAGGTGCATTATATCTTTGAAAAATAAATTAACTACAATCTGTGGTTTACAATCACAGCTTGGGCTTCCCCTTGTTTCTCTCTAATAATGATGAATTATATATTATTATGTCACAAATTAGACATCACAAGGATTTAGGGTGCGGTGAATGTTTTCTGTTTCATCAGAAATTGAGTATCACTAACTCTGGCCAATGTAGACATAAATTAAAACAATATTCTAAAGATATTTGGTAGGGTTTTTTTTCCACTCCAAAGTTTAGTTAATGTCTTGATGCAAATGATGTTATAATCTAAAATGAGGGTTAGCACTTAGGAAGCAAAATGAAGCAAGAGAAATAAAACAGGTTGGAATGAAGGGAAAGGAAAATAATACAAAGACATACAACATACAGGGTAAACTTAACAAAAATCTAAAAGTAGAAACCAAGCAGTACAGGCGCAAGTAACACAACCATCAAAAGAATCACAAACAAGTATAAGTGCATTTACCATAACTATATTTTTTCTTTACTCTAATTATTTCTTAAATTGGAATAATGGCAGCCAAAGTAAAGAACATACTGTGATTTAAACACACACACATATAATGAAACAAGGTTGAGATACTGTACTCAAAGCTAAGCTTTATAACTTTCAAGCTCTGTGATCTTGGCCAAATCATTCAACTATACTCTGCTTCAATTCCCCAGTAGATGGGAGTCATACAACCAAGTGAAGTACTTCTGATTGATCCCTTAACACAGAGCAAGGAATATTGTAAGAACAATAAATTTTAGATATTATTATAAACTTAATTAGGAACTCTAATGGGAAAAAAAACTAATGCAATGTCACAACAAACATATCAGCTATGCTAAAGATGCATTAGTGCTACTACATAACAAGTATTTGCATAAAGTGGTAGTAATGATGTTATGGGAACTAAGAAAATGGTTGTAATAATCCACAATGATTAATAGCAGAGATATTAGATTAAACAGAAAGGACATAAAATGAAATTAAACCCTATTTTCCCAAATTGACAGTTCCAATACAGATTCCGAGAGAGGTCCCACAGAATGGCCCAAGAAAAATTCCAAAAGAAAGACATCATTTTTTTTGGCAAATTTTTTAAACTAAAAGATAAAAACCATATTTACCAGCTGCAAATAAGGGAAAATGCTTAAAAATTCAAAAATAAAAGTAACACGGAATTCATTTTCTGACATAAGAAGAAAGCCAAGGGAACTGGAGCTGTCAGCACAAGCACAGCAGCTGAGGGTGAACATCTCTGTGAGTGCAAGTGGAGACTGCACTTCTAAACCCAGCATGAAACACTTGCAAACGGCAGCAATAACAAGTCAGCAGCTAGTTTATTTATCACTTCTTTATTTACTTTTTAAATACTATTGTTAGAGCAGTTTTTAGATTCACAGAAAAATTAAGAAGGTGCGGAGATTTCTCATATACTTCCTTCCCCACACACTAACAGCCCCCGCCCCTTGTCAACACCTCCCACAACAGTGGTTGTTACAATTTATGAACCTACACTGACACCTTTATTCATTTTTATTATTTACTTTTACTCTATCTCCTATATCACTTACCCTCAAAATACTAGATTCATTAAACCAAAGCCTTGTCCATCAGGCTCAATAACCAGAAACAATACCTGAAAAGGACTTATTCTCTATGTATCCAAAACTGAATTTTAAAAAGTCCTTTGATTTCTCTTCTTTAGCAACTTTCATATTTGTCCCTTGACCCTCTCCACATGATTTGATTTGGCTCTTTTCTTCACTCTTCTTTCCCTGGACTATTATAATCTTCTCATAACTGTTTTTGTGTTTTATTGGGCCTTCATTCAATCTCCGCTTAATACTACTGAATGGGCAAATTTATCTTAAGAGAAAATGTGGCCATACAGTTTTCTTACTAAAACTAACATATGTACTCTTAGTTCAAGATGGTGGATGTGACAATTTCTATCTTGAGGATCCACCAAATTAATAATAAAAAAAAAAAGAGAAAGAAACAGTCAAACATTAACAAAGAGATCAGGAGGGGCCATGAACATGAGAGCATCATAGTTCTGGAAGATAGTATGTAAATGAGAAGAGCAATGTCTTCGGAAGCACAGCACAGGAGGGCCATCAAGACCATCTCCAGAGAAAACTGCAACAGAGAAGGTAGTTGACTAATCTGGCTATAAATGCATCTATAGAAATATAAAAATTCTATTGTACATGTATTTTCCTATCCCCTTACATAGAATGCTAACAGCTAGTTGTTTATTCCCAGGCATGTGTGTAAATGTGTGTGTGTGTGTGTGTGTGTGTGTGTGTGTGTGTGTGTGTGTCTCCCAGGAAAAAGCCTAGGTAGAGAAATTCAAGAGGTATTATTAGAAGGGGATAGACAAAATATGAAAGAGTTCTTAAAAACAAAAACTGATTATTCCTCTCCCCTCAAAAAGTCTAATAAGCCCTAACCGGTTTGGCTCGGTGGATAAAGTGTCGGCCTACAGACTGAAGAGTCCCAGGTTCGATTCTGGTCAAGGGCATGTACCTTGGTTGTAGGCACATCCCCATTGGAAGGTGATCGATGTTTCTTTCTCATCAATGTTTCTAACTCTCTATCCCTCTCCCTTCCTCTCTGTAAAAAATCAATAAAATATATTTTTTTAAAAACTCTCCTTGTCAAGTATATAAAAAAATCTAATAAGTAAATTGTAATGTAAATCAAAGAAATTCTCTTAACTATAATGTTTAAAATATAAGGAAGAAATTATGGGAAAGAATATAAAATATATAAATGGGTCATTTAAGGAAGCACACTATCAGATTAATTAGAGCTATAAGAAGCATAGAAAAAATGGAGAAGAGAAACTGTATTCAAAAAATAATAAGAGAAATTTTTCAAAAGTTGAAGAGATAGACCAGTCTTTGAATAAATATACTCACTAAATCTTGAGTAGAATGAATGAATGAATGAATGAATGAACGAACGAAAAATCCATACCCAAACTTGTCATTGGGAAATTTAAATGGTAACTGGAACATCCTAAAAGGTCAGGCCACTAAAAACAAGACAATAGACTGGTATCTGCATTCACGTTTGCAGCACCAGATCTCTAAAAGCAGTGGGATAGCCCAACAAAACTATTAATCTAGTAGAAAAACAAAATTAAGTATTTGCAAGGTTTTAGAAATTCTCTAGTGCATAACCCTTTCTTAGAAAGTAAGTTGAAGATGTGCACTGGCCAAGCAAAAGAATAAAATAAAGAGGAAGTAAAAAAAAAACATAAAAAACAAAGGATATAATCAGAACCATCAGTAAAGTCTCAAAATACCAACTAAATTGCATGACTAGAAAACAATCAGGTCAAGTTTGAGTATGAGCACAGAGTGCCCAACATCTTAGGGGGGGGAAAGGAGTTTATAAACTATAAATGGTAAATTTAAATTTTAGGAAAAAAAAGTGTAATGATGTTCTAAAGGCAGAAAATGAAGGAAAAATTAAGGCAACTAGAAACTCCAGGAAAGACAAAAGGCTATACAAAATAGGAAAAAAGTGATCATTGGGGGAGGTTTATCAAATCATAAATATGAGACTTTTTAACTTTTAGAGGAAACCTATATGTAAAATATTTCATAATAATGATATTACAGATAAAGAAAAAATAACAAATTTCAAAGACTTTGATTTAAAAATGTAAAACATCTCATAAAATTTTATATTGATTACATGTTGAAATGAAAATTATTTTGATATATTAGGTGAGGTATATGATATTAAAATCATATTTTAACTTTTTTAATGTGGCTACTAGATAATTTGAAATTACATATATAGCTTACATTATAACATTACTAGAGGCCCAGTGGATGAAATTCGTGCACAGGAGCAGCAGGTAGTCCCTCAGTCTGGCCTGCACCCTCTCCAATCTGGGACTCCTCAGGGGATGTCTGACTGCCATCAGAGATTCCTCCTACAATCCAGGACTGCTGGTTCCTAACCATTCACCTGCCCCTAACTGCCTCTGTCTCTGCCTGTCTGATCGCCCCTAACCACCTCTGCCTGCCAGCCTGATCGCCTCCTAACAGCTCCCCTGCCAGCCTGATCATCACCTAACCACTCCCCTGCTGGCCTGATCACCCCCAACTTCCTTCCCCTGCAGGCCTGATCGCCCCCAACTGCCCTTCTCTGTGGGCCTGATCACCCCCTAAGTGCTTGCTCCCCCACACCAGCCTGATCTCACCCTTAACTGTTTGTTCCCCCGTGCCAGCCTGATCTCACCCCTAACTGCTTGCTCTCCTGTGCCAGCCTCATTGCCCTAACTGCCTCTGCCTTGGCCCCCGCCACCATGGCTTTGTCCAGAAGGAAGTCAGACATCTGGAAGATGTCTGGTCCACCTGGTCTAATTAGCATGTTATCCTTTTATTAGTATAGATATTTTCGTTAAACACTGTGCATGTGAAGTACTTTTTTTCAAAGAGAGAGAGAGAGAGATCAATGTGAGAGAGAAACATCAATCAGTTGCCTCCCATCCACACCTAATCAGGGATCAAACCTGCAGCAGGCTATGTGCCTTGACTGGGAATCAAACCTGCCACCTTTTGATACATGGTATGACACTCCAACAAACTGAGCCACACTGGCCAGGGCACATGTGAAGTAGTTTTGTTCCTCATTAAGCCAACAGTATTTTCTAAATGTCCACAGTGTGTACCAGGATTATATTAGTTGCTTTTGGCTACATCTACCTAAGTTCATTTATGTCAAGTGTTGTCATTTCATTTTGCTGATAGAGAAATAGAAGCTCAAGAGATAAATCACATAGAATCATTCTTCCAATTGCAATGCCAAAACTAATTAAATACAACTTATTACACCCCATCCCCAAAGTTTTTAGTCACCATATATATACCTGTATATGTCCCTAGATAATAGTATTTGTTTCCTTCTACAGTTATCATAGAGATAAAAATCAAATTCAAAAGAAAATAATTTCCAGACACCTTCAGACAATAAATATAGCATTTATTTGAAGAGAAAACAAAAACAAGATGGGAGACTCATCTTGTATAATAATTTAATTAACAGCATGTTGAGAAAATAAAAACATTTTTCTTAATGTTTTCCATCACTTCTGATTTCCTTTTGTGAAGACTTGCCAATCTTTTGTGGTTGATACAGGTCTCCTGCTTTTTTATGCATGCTTGATTTGCATAATGTGTTATGATGCCTCATGGGCACTTACTTAAGATCAACTGAGTTAATTTGCTTTCTTAACTTGGGTTTAAGTGTTTCATGGGCACTAAACTTAAGATCAACTGAGTTAATTTGCTATTGAGACTCAGAAAATTAGAATCATGCTTCCCCATTTTCTTTTAAACATAATTATAATCATGGTTATTTGATCAAGTAGATGTCTAAAACGCAGAGCCAAAGACTGTAATGTTTTACCTGTGAACAAGAATAAGAGTTGGAAACTATTGGTAAAACTAGTAAGTTATGTTGGAGTAGACAACATGAGTTTGACCTACAAAAAGACATTATTAATTTTTACAGGAGGGCACTGTTACATCCCTTCATAGCATTCATGGTATCTGAGAAATGCTACATGCCTTTAAAAAATTGAAGATGATACCCTAGGACCGTGGTCGGCAAACTGCAGCTCGCGAGCCTCATGCGGGTCTTTGGCCCCTTGAGTGTGGCTCTTCCTAAGCCTTAGGAGTACCCTAATTAAGTTAATAACAATATACCTACCTATATAGTTTAAGTTTAAAAAATTTGGCTCTCAAAAGAAATTTCAATCGTTGTACTGTTGATATTTGGCTCTGTTGACTAATGAGTTTGCCGACCACTGCCCTAGGACATGAAATAAGCAACTAGATCAGCAGAAAGCAAGACTGCATTGGAGGGCTCATTTCAGAGGAAGGAATGACTTCAGAAGAAGCACTTTAGTGTGGTATTTTCAAGAAAGGCATTGAACCATCCACTCAATATATGTATGTAATTTGAGTGAAAGCAAGACTACCAGCATAGGTATAAATTTACTTATTAATATTCATTTTGTTCAATTGTTCTCTCATTTTTCAAAAAATATGTGTCAGATACTGTATTAAATGCCCTGGGTTTCCTGGTGAAAGAAAGAGACAAGTAGTCAACAATAGACAATAGGCAATACTAGACAACTACTATATTAAAAAAAAATTTTTTTTCAACTTAAACTTGAATACCTACAAGTAAAAGTGCTGAGATATCTATTAAGGTGCATTATGGTGCAAGTTTTTATGAATGCTCCTTTATACTAGAAAAAGTATCATATTCACCCTTTGTACTACAAATACCACCATTCATTCAATAATTATTTAACTCAATTGTTTTCCTAAAGATGGTTAAATCAGTCAATGTGTCTTCCTCTTTGGTTTTGATACAAGATTCATTGGTATAAGGATATCTGCACGAATTAATAAGAACTATTTCTTATTTATTGGTATAAGGATATATACATGAATTAATAGAAACTGTTTCTTATTCTTATTATATCAATTGGTTAAATTACATTAACTCATGAATTTTACTTACCATAATACATTTATGAAAACATGAGAACTTAATGAGTTGTACCTAGTTGAAAATAAATGGATTATATCAATTCATAAGCATAATTGTTTCTAACATTATACATTCGTGGAAACATATGATAATTTGGTGTGTGCCTAGTTGAAATTCTTAGATGGTATATCAGTGTTAAGTGTTTTCAGTCAGGAAAGCATCTGACTTGAACAAGCCAGTGAATCTATTCCTATTCATAAGAGATCTCAGTTTTGCAAGCAGTAACAAATGTTTCTTCCATATTTCCTTACGATGCTGACCTCTCCTTATTCCAATATCCACCAAACCATTAAAATTCCATAAATATTCAAAGAAGCATGTACCCCAAATTAGAAACACTATTCCAGTTTCATTCCTCTAGCAGGCATTTATGGAAGACATATTTTACTGTTGTGGTGTGTGTACTTGAGAGTTACTAATAACCAATGAAACAACATCAAGTCAAGTAAGTCCAAGGTAAGATTTGATCTGCAGGCATGGTGCTTCTTAGAAGTGGGTTCTAGTGAGAAATCTGACTCATGCCAATAAAATTAACTCCAGAATTCAGTCCTCAAGGCTCTACTACGCTAAAATTCTATATATTGAAAATTATGCTATTTCCAATTTCTTTTAGTAATAAAATGCATGAATAGCCCCCCAAAAAAGGCTATAAATAGTCAACAATGCCAAGATCTTTTTATCAGAAGCTCTTGTAGAATGAAGGGACTAGAGCTCTCTGATCCCGTACTCTTCCCCTTGGGCAATACTCCTCAATAACTCACTAATCATTAATAATTCCATTGCCCATTCAATTTCAATGAGTACATAAATCAACTATTTAGTCTAGGATGAGACGTAGGGAATTCTTTGAAGCCAAAATTCTTTGGGGCATCAATTTATTATGTAAATTATATCCTCTTCTGTTGGAACTCTGACTAAGTCAAGAAAAGGTGGGAAGAAAGGAGAATAATAAGACACTGAATGTTTGGTAATTTGTTTTGTGTCTTTGTTTATCTAATGGCATGCTTTTAGGTTGGTTCAATACTGTGCTGATAAAACAAAAGAAAATGATATCTACTGACTTTTGAGAGGTTGAATGATGTGGCATGCTATGGAGGTAAGCAGTTTCTGTGTTTGCGTTTCATTATTTAATTTTTTCCTGTACTTAGACTGTTCAGTAGTTCAAATATAAACTGTTTAAGCTTAGGTAGACAAGGACATTAGATGTAACTTTATTTACTATCTTCAACACTATATTGAACCAACCTGAAAGCATGACATTAGATGAACAAAGGAATACAACAGATTGCATAAGGCTCAGTGTCTTTTTAGCACCATTGCTTTGTCAAAAAAAAAAAAAACACATTAATAAAAAGAAGGTAAAATGCAAGTAACAGTGTAATAAAACATTCAGACATAACACGATCCCAATATAAAATATTTAAAGTAAACAACTCAATGATTAAATGACTGATTTTGTGTACACAAAATGCAAAAAAGATATCGTTCAACTTCAACGCAATGTTCATGTAACTGTCTCATCTTGGTGGCATGTAAAATACCATCTTCAACAAGATCTAACATAGTATAATCCCTTCTGAAAACCCTGGGGGAATTATGTAATATAAGCAATTCAGAAAAGTGTCAAAGTTTTACTTCTTCCACCCCCAGGCAGTTTCAGAACAATTTTTAAAAATCCTTCACTAGCACCAAAATTTAACTTGTGACTGAAGAGCTTTGGAAAATCCTGCCTGTCACCCAGTTCCAGGCAGCACTTTCCTTTAGGAACTGTATCTCTGTCTCTGCTGTGATTTCTATTGTGACAATTGTCTCTGAGTTTCACTGAGAGAAGATCTTTGGTACATTTGATAGGGAATGGAGGTGGTTTCACTGTGTCAACGCTCTTTGGCCTGATAGAATCCCATGACATTAAAAATAAATAAATAATTTCTGAAAATGATATGCCTAATTATATCTTTCTTGAAACAAATGCAGCTACGACTTATAGAAAAACCTTAAGAACAGATTTGAGTACAAGTTGATGTGTTTCTCTTGGGGGAAATCCCTCCACATGAAGAAGAGAAAATATGCACATGTATATGCATATGATAGAATTTTAGAAACAAAAGGTTAGAAGCCATCTTCAAGATTGCCTAACCTGCTATTAATAAGTACACGGTTAAGTAAAGAGACATAAAAGAAAAAAAGAACATTTCTTGCTTCCTTGGAATATGCTCTGTAAAATATCAATGGTACCTACATGAAAAATAAGCAGAGAGAAGCATCAAGGAAGAGAATGTTTTGCTCAATTCCAACACAGTGGAGATAAAAATTAATAGGCAAAGTGTATCAAAAAAACAGATGCTCTGCTGAAAAGGCCTTCGGGCAGAATTGTGTCAGCTGGCTTTCTCTGGTGAGGCAGGACTTCAGCGTCTTACAGAATAATTGCTACATACCCCAGCCGAAGCACTTTACTGTACCTGGCTTCATGCTCAAGCAGCCATCCATTGATGGGGAGTGGGGGTCCATAGGGCCTGACAGCCAGAAGATACATGTGATTTTAAATTATGTTCCTTTTAATTTAAAAAGTGTCATCTCTCTACTTTCTAAATGATCAGAAGTCTCCACAATTCCTTACCTTGCTTTTTAACCTAAGCAAAGCAGTAATAAGCATTACTTGTGCCATCTCAGTACTTAGAAAGGGTGTGATTCAATTCTTAAATGTATAATAGATGAATATGTCAGTAAAAAAAAAAACCACAGAAATGGTCAGAATGTTATAGTTGAAAAGAAAGTAGAAAGGATTACAATAATTTCCACATATAGATAATTTATAATGAAATTAGCAGGACAAAAGTAGGCAAGATTATGAACATTCTTTTAACCTGATTGATGATATCCTCTTCGTGACAACCACAGCATAACAGCAGTCCTAGCACAGTGGGTCTCCAAGTGTGGTCCCTGGTCCAGCAGCATCATTGTTGCCTAGGCCCTTGTTAGCAATGAGGATTCTCAGGCTCCAGCCAGGACCCACTACATTAGAAATTCTGGGGCCAGTGATTTGTGATGTAACAAGCTCTGCAGGTGATTCCCTTGCCTGCTAACGTTTGAAACAATCTAGTCTGATACAGTTCTCAAATTTGAGTGTATTGTTAGGATCAATAGTTACACATTAATAGTTTTTATTCAACAGGACACATTCCCCAAAAATGTTGATTCTATAGGTATTTTTAATCACACCCTTGGTGATTTTGAAGCAGCTGGACTTTGACCACAATTTGCAAAACCTGGCTTAATGTTTAAAAGTGTGGCAGACCCAGTTGAAAGCCCAGTATGGCCATTTCTTATATCTAAGCTAGTCAGCCTTTCTGAGTCTGTTTGTTCAGCATAAAGAATAATATTACCTTTCTCAAAGGATTGAAGTGAGAGTTAAGTGAAATAAAGTGTAAAAATTGAATACCAGACTGCCTCGCACAAGTTAATTGCTTAAAAATAGTAATCTATGGTGGCTTATTACTTTCCATGTTACTTGGTATTTGTTTTAAATGTCTAATATTATCGATAGCCTCTAACTTAACACATGGTGAAAAACATTCCACCTATTTGTACACATCTACGGTCCTACTTGAAATTCAAAAGAGAGACTGACTCAACAGTCTTCTACAAAAAAACAATAAATTGACTCACTCTAAGGAAAACGCAGAAGTTTTTATTTTCTGCAATTTTTTAAAAAGATCACTTATTTAAAATAAAATAGTGTAGTAATTAAAAGCACAAACTCTGGTTCCAACCTCCAGAGTTCAGACCCTGCCACCCATTGGCTATGTGACCTTGACTTACCCCAGTTTTATGAGGAGTCAAATAACTTTAATAATACTTACCTCATAGTGTTGCATAAATTAGTTCATATATGTATTGGACTCAGAATAGTACTAGGAATAATCTTCAACAAATATTATTATCATTTAGCTAGAAAAATTATTAAAGTCACCTTTCTATGTACTGATTATGATACATTTGGAACCAAATTTAAACTTGACCTTTTGTCTCAGGGATTAGATAGAATTATTAGAAAAGAAAACAAAGTTCTAATTATTAATAAAAGTAGACTTTTAAATGTACAATTTTTACTAGGTACCAAGTCTTAAAATAAGAGCAACTTCTTATTTGCCTTGAGTAATGCCTCAGGTCTAGGGAACTACACTGCTATTGCATTATCTACTGCAATTATCTACTGTTGAGTACTTGAATGACTGGAGTCCCATTGGCAGATCTGGATAAAGTATAAAAGGAATCCCTCTCTAAGTACATGAGAAACCCATCCTGATGACCTGGTTTTTAATTAAAATTTTATTAGATATGTAAACTCTGGGAGAACCAAAGATATAGCTTCACAACTGAAATAAAACAATATTTTATACACTTGAGATATCTGAAACTTAAAATATTCTGAGAGCCAGTCTGCATGAGTAGAAAAGCATGTAAAGAGAATTGGCCATCATTATGCATTTGCTGAAATGCTGTATATAATTCCAAATAACATAAGAAAAACTAACCCCATTCCAGTTTAGAAACCCACACATTTTTGAAGACCTGATTTGTACTCAAATATCTCATATTGAAAAGTCAGCCATGGTATGTTCTTTCAATATCTAGTCCATAAAACATTTATATATTTCTCAAACATTTTTCATATATTTTTTCTATCCTCACCTAAGAAGCGAGGATATTTTATTCATTGATTTAGAGAAAGTGGGGGGAAGGGGAGGAGGAGGGAGATAGAAAGAAAAAAAACACATCAATATGACAGAGACACATGATTGTTGCCTCCCACACGCACCCTGGCCAGAGGCAGGGATCAGATCTGCAACCCAAGTACATACCCGTGAACTGCACTTGAACCCAAGACCCTCTGGTGCAAAAACCAACATTCTAACCTATGGAGCCACTCCCCTCAGGGCAAACATATTTCATATCTTAAATAAAATATTTAATCTACACTTATAAAAGACAAAGATGCTAATTGACCATACCTTCGCTATGCCCCAAGCCATGCCCACCAGCCAATCAGAGCAACTATATGCAAATTAACCCAACCAAGATGGTGGCCAGCAGCCACAGAGCTGGAGCAAGCAGGAGGCTTGGTTGCCTGGGCAATGGAGGAAGCCAAGCTTCCCACCTGCTCTGAGCTGGCTGTGGCCTCCGCTCATGGCAACAAAGTTTCAATTATAGAAGACAAATAAATCCCAGATATCTGCCTCCAGCCAGCCTCCACTGGGAGCTTGACTGGCTAGGGGCCATGGCCAGCCTGCAAATGGCCCTCGGCCCCTCACCCAGGCTGGCCAGGCACTCCTATATAATAAAAGGGTAATATGCAAATTGACCCTAACAGCAGAAGGACTGGGAATGACTGGTCATTATGACACACACTGACCACTAGGGGGCAGATGCTCAATGCAGGAGCTGCCCCCTGGAGGTCAGTGCCCCCCCACAGGGGGAGCTCTGCTCAGCCACAAGCCAGGCTGATGGCTACCAGTACAGTAGTGGTGGCGAGGGGCTCTCCTGCCTCCTCAGCAGTGCTAAGGATGTCTGACAGCAGCTTAGGTCTTCTTCCCGCTGGCAAGTGGACATCCCCCAAGGACGGCCAGGCTGCCAAAGGGATGTCTGACTGCCAGCTTAGGACAAATTTCCCAGGGAGCGGGCCTAAGCCAGCAGGTGGTCATCCCCCATGGGGTCCCAGACTGGGAGAGGGCACAGGCCGGGCTGAGGGACTCCCCCCAAGTGCACAAATTTTTGTGCACCGGGCCTCTAGTAAACCATAAGAGGCATAGATCATTAGGTTTCTTTCCAAATCAAACATAACTCTTACATTGCCGGGAGCCGGTTCATCCTTGCTCTTTCAAGGGACCTGGCATATATGGCATACTGTTCTTAATATGTTTGCTCACCTTCTTGGCACTATGTGTTTTAACCAAGGTCACCTCTCTGAGAAAGGTTGTTTCCCCAGGTAGGGATTTTCCCCTGAAGTTAGGGAGGGAATAAAACCTCTTAACTAAGTGCCAGGCGGGTAATTAATCACTTACTACGAACAATCATGCTTTTCTTTACTCCCTGGAATGGAGATAAGAAACGCCCTAACCTTGACAAGAGACCCTGACTAGAACCTGGTGACTGAACCTGGCTGGAGAACCTGATCAGAACCTGGCTGAAGAACCTAGTGAGGGAACATGGCTATAGAATCTGGCTCGAGAACCTGGAGAGCCTGGTTGGAGAACCTAGCAAGAGAACATGGACACAGAACCTGGCTGGAGATCCAGACCAGAACTTCGCTGGAGATCCAGACCAGAACTTGGCTGGAGATCCTGGCTAGAGATCCTGGCTAGGCTGCTGATCAACTGAACGCTGTCTCCATGTCATTCCTTCTTCGCCAACTCTGTCCACACCTTTGGGGACCCCTAGACCGGCTGGGGCAGGACCCCAGCATTACATTATAATCTTTCAGATATGTTTAAAGCAATAATATACAGCACCACTTCCCCAAAAGCTCAAAGTCACAATCCATTTCTTTTTGCAATTGATAACCTTAGAAAGGTAAGACATAAACAAAGGCTTCCTCTTGTCTTTTGTTGAAAAAATCCCAGTCATATTCTTACTCATCATCAGGTCTTAAAATAGGTGAATTATGGCTTTATTGAAAGAAACATGTTCTTAAACTTTAGCCCATCAACACTGGATAGTCCCCAAGCATCCTACAACACATTCAAATGCAAGTTTAAAAAAACAAACAGAAGCAGTCTGTATGTTAACACAGGCACACTGGAGGTTGATATCTACTGGTAAAGTTAAAAGGTTAAAAATAAATATTTGTTTAGAGACATTTTTCACTTTTATTAAAGTGTTAGGGTAGAGCAGGGATTTGGTAGAACGAGGGTATAGGTTGAGTCTAGAATAATGCTAGGCAAAATTCCAAAATAACCTAAATTTCCAAATCCCCTCTTTAGGTTAAACCATATGAGTTGACATTTTGGGTGGTTAAAAACAGTGAATATCAACAATTTTATATGATTTAACATTAATACTTTCTGGCACTCTCTCTCTCCCTCCAACCCCCAGGTGTCAATTGCCTTTCTATTGTCCAGATACCCAAAACCTCGGATGTATGTTCATATTGCATCACATGGGTTTGTTTGTCTTTGAATCCTTCAGACTCCAAAATCAGCTCTCACTTGCTCCAAGTAAACTCTTAAGTAGAGGAAGTTTAGATAAAGTTAAGGAAGTTTGTACATGAGGAAATTATTTAGGGATAGATGGGCCTTCTAGGACTACTTAAATCAAACCATATATGCAGCCAAGCTCTCCATCCTATATACCTATATAAAGCCAAAAGCAAAAATGAAAGGATGTCACTGCAACTACTAGCAAGTCTACACATTGCAATAATGTTATCCAAGCATATACCTCTAGAGATTACTTCTCTTTCAACTGAAATCTAGAAAGATCGCTGGCAGTTAAAATATTTATTTAGCTCAAGAGTTCTTTGAGTGATTTCTTTTCCTTTCCAGACTATTTTTCTAAGTGAGCCTAATTCAAACTTATGAACATGTCATTGATATAATATTTTTTACATCATTCCAAGTTTCCGTTTCTTTATCAGTAATTCAACTCCTCCCTGCCCAGCCACATCTGTGGTCATTTTATGTGAGTCGGTGCAGAATGGTGACTACAGGCATGGGCTCCAGGCCTGTAGAGATTTGAGTCCTGGTTCCTCCACATACCAGCTGTGTGGCTTTTGGTAGTTGTTGAACTACCCAACTGAGAAAAGCCATCGTTAGGCATGGAGACAGCTTAACTTAGCCCTCTTGAGGCTTACTCAGTTCTTGGGTCGTGCACGTGACCCTGAAATTCCTGCTTGTACCTTTCAGGGGTGGGGTGTTGATCATTGGGTCTGGTGGTAAAGCTTTTCAAAAGGAGTTGCTTTAGTAATGGGGTAATAGAACCCTATGGACAAGGCGATTAATCAGCAATAAATGGGAGAGGGCAAGTTTACTGGGTGTGAAACAGTAAGAGAGTACAGTCCCAGGAGTGTTGACCTGGGACCACATCAACTGAGTACATCAAGCTTGACCGAGTCAAGGGAGAAAAGACCACAATTACAATCTATACAGGAAGCAGTCTGGAAGGATACCCAGGAATGGAACCAGACAGACCACACCGCAATGGATACCAGTTTGCACATCCTCAGACCAATTGCACCATCTCTCCAAACGACCCAAAGCCATATTGCAGAAGAGCAGGAGAAAAGAAAGAGTATCTGAAAAACCAAGTTATCTTTAAACACAAGAGGCTGTTTAAAGTTTTGCTAACTTTTCCAAATTGAATTTAATGTCATTTTCTTCACTACCCCATAGGATGGGGCTCATACAGTATATTGTAATAGCTATGAAATATAATGAAATTATATCTTCATTGCACTTTTCTGTGTACAGAAGATAAAATGGTCATTCTGCTAGAAACACAATGGGAGAGTAGCACAACTGATTTTAAGACTAATTTTGGCCTTTTAAAGACTTCATGCAACTGTCTGTAGAGGAGAAGATAGTTTCTCCTAATACCCAGAGCACAGGCTTTGGAGTCTGGTTGCCAAATTTCAGTTCCATCCCTTTCTTAGGTGGGTTATTTAACTTTGTGGTGCCTTATTTCCAGCACCTATAAAAAGAGCACGGTAACCATTTCTACCTCAGATTGTTGATGTGTAAAACACATGCACATCAAATTTTATCTGTTGTAAGATCGATTTCGGATAGCACTGTACAGGCAAAAACTTAAAATAGTGCCTGGCACATAGTATGTGCCCAGCTAACACTAACAGTAAGTGTACCATTCAATAGACTTGCCTTAGTCAACAGTAAGTTGATATTCAACCAGCTAAACCTATTAAAGAAAAGATTATTTCAACTTGTCATTTGACAAGAATATGGATATGCCTCTTACTTTCAGGGGCATGTATATAGCTAAGCCGTTATTTAAAAGTTATATTTTATTATCTGTGTCCAACCTATACATCTAGTTTATATGATTTTTAACATTGAATCTACAGAGTGATTTTGCAGAAGTGGAAAAATGGTCAGGTTCTTTAAGCCAATTATCAAAATCAAACTACTTCATGAAACCAAATGACTCAGGGAATAATTTATTTTGAACTTAGCAATGTGGAAAATGGGATTTTCATTAATTATTTACTTTTGATCTCTCTAATAATTAACCCAGTGGTGTACGCATAGTCTTCTTAAGATATTGGAGCAATTAGAAAGTGCCAAAGATTTTTCAGGACAAAATGTACCTCATCATTAATCTCACCATCTGGAGATAACCATTGTTTTTGGTAAATTAGCATAATATATATATTATACTAATTTGATATGTATATATGTGTATACATATGTGTATATATATATTATATTATATATACCTGCATAAATAAATTAGCATTTTTCTATAATTTGATTTTGTATCCTGCTTATTTATTTACCATTATATTATCCAAAATCATACAGTATTCTTTGAAAATATATTTTAATGTATACACACTATAACATTCAATAAATATGTGACTTTTTTATTCAGCAATTTTCCTATTATTAAATAGAAAAATACTGTGACAAGACCATAACTTGGGCATAAACAAAGAATTTTATGAGCACAGGTAAAGAAGCACATAGCTCTACCTGGGGAAATAAATGGCAGCTTTAAAGAGCTGGTGTCTTGTTAGATGGTTCTTAAAGATGAAAATAATTTCTTGTAGTAGATGAGGGAGGCAAGAGCATTATAGGCAAAGGAAACAACTTGAACAAAAGCATCAACACATAAGAGTGCATGGACATTTTAGTAATGTCAAATACCATCAAGGAACAGGTATGCCCAGGGCATGGCGTGAGTGATGGTAGGAGGATGAGTCCTGGAGGAACCACGAAGACAGATTGTAAAGCATCCTGGAGACCATTCTAGGGAACCTAAAATTTATCCTATGAGCAAGATGGAGGCACCAACACTTCCAAAGAAACCTAGATTAGATCCATGTTTTAGAAATGCATTGTATAAGGGACAAAACACTGCTTTGGGGCTCAAAGGACCAGTTTTGCCAGAGGCCGATTTCCCCACATATGAATTACATTTCACAGAGCTGCTTTAAGGATTAAATGATATAAAGTAGTATGTACCCAGCGAATGATAGTTAAATGTGACTTGACTGCAAGTGCAGAACTTGTTTTGAAAGAGGAAGGGGGTAAAGCACACTGTACTGGGGATTGCAGTGGTCCAAGCAGGACGTGGTAAGGAGGAAACTAAACCAGAAGAAATGGCAGTAGGGAAGCAAGTACTGTAAAAAAGGACTCAACATTTCAGAGATCTAAAAGACAGGATTTGATAACCAACGGGACAAGGGTAGTGGAAACAATGAAAAATTAAAATGAAATCATCAAGTGTCACTAGAATGAAGAGTGGACAAGTTAAAATGAGATGAAACAAAAGCAATTCAGCAGAGGAGAAAAATGAATGTGTCTTGAAACCTTGAGCAAAATTAAGACCACGTGTCCATAGGCTATTTTAGATGAAAACTAAGTTGCAACTAGATGACTTCGAACAATATCAGTAACATGAGTAATTTGAATACGGGAAAACTTTTCTGTCCACAGTTTCTAGGTAAGATAAAAATATCTCAAACATGTTTTGCAACAGAGCAGTATTCCTCACTTTGTTCGTCCCTACACCTATCCCTTGGGGAAAGTGTTGAATGTAGTTGCATAAATATGGTAATAATATATACATGCCCATTACACATATACACACACAAACACATACATATATATACAGACACATACACCTACTAACCAGACTATATATATTTATATGGTGTGCATATACAGTCCAAGATGTGTGTGTGTGTGTGTGTGTGTGTGTGTGTGTATGTGTATGAGAGAGAGAGAGAGAGAGAGAGAGAGAGAGAGAGTTTGAGGAGTATGGCAATATAACAAAAATAACCATGAATAGATAGATAAATAGATAGATGATGATGATAGATACATACATACATACATGCATACATATTCACATACACATTATATAAAATAATATGTACTATATATTTATATGGTATATATATTTACTCTAAGATATATATGTGTGTATATTTGGTGTGCATTTGTGTATATAA